>NW_026562520.1:465000-515000 GCF_027474105.1 Poeciliopsis prolifica
AATAATGTCTTTTTCACGTCATTCTTCTTAACAACAAACCTTGTGCACAACTCATCACATAAAAAATGTACGTTTTTCAAGCTTATAAATCAATAAGAAGTCAGGGAAGAATGGACCTGCTGCAATTTATTTCAGAAGGTCAGAAGAAAAAGTTCAACATTTTTGTAAACCTGAGGGAATGTCTTCTGAAGTGTGTAGATCAGACCTCATCGCTCTTCCTCCCTGGGATGCAGAGCAGCACTCGGGTCACCCTGTGTGCCCATCCACAGCGTATGCACAAGAAGTTATTGGCTATATGCTCTGCAGATTTGCACCATATGTCATTTTGGATT
Source organism: Poeciliopsis prolifica (assembly GCF_027474105.1). Lineage (NCBI taxonomy): Eukaryota > Metazoa > Chordata > Actinopteri > Cyprinodontiformes > Poeciliidae > Poeciliopsis > Poeciliopsis prolifica. The sequence goes on from NW_026562520.1 coordinate 465,333, forward strand.
AGCATGGAAAAGAAGAAATTTGATTCATGTCTTGCTCAGCTTCTTATCTTCTTCACAGAACACATTTTACTTCACAGGAACAAAAACAAGAGAAACCAAAAACACATGAAAACATGGAATAAACTCAACTTTATGTTGTGTTTTGTGATTTACTGCAGCGTCGCCTGGGTTCGCTCTGCATCATGTTCTCCATTTAAATGAGTTCAGATTCAGAACCACGCAATTAAAGTGAAGACATGTCAACAGTTTTAAGCAAAGGAGAAATTGTTTTAAAGGGATAGAGGCAATAGTGATTATGTTTGCATTTTACCTGGTTTGAGGAATTTTTTTTATTTTGCAAAAGCCTCAAATCTCCATATTAGATCATTTTTGATATACTTGCATAAGCAGTAATGCTGGAGGAGTGCAGAGTTCTGCATCAGAACCAGGACTGGTTCTGTTCTGGGAACTGTTCTGGACCTCTGCAGATCCACTTAAAGAACATATTAACATGATTTATGCATCTTCTTAAATAAAATGATTATTTCAAAGCAAATCAAAACTAAATCTTTCTTGACTTAGAACTGAAAAACTACAAAATAAAAATAAAAATAATTTTGATAGGGAATTTGAAACTACCTTAACAATACCAAATCACTCTGATACAGATTTGATATTGATATTATCGATACTTTGCTGTACTGTGGCTGTTAGTTTTTAGCCGTTAAGGAGAAAAATCAGTCAGACATTCAGGAGAAACTTCACCAATCAAAGCTCATCCACCACAGCTGATATCATGCATGCAAAATAATTATTCTTTTAGAAAAACTGTCATTCATTGTCCTTTTCCCAACAACGTCCCTGCATTATTTCCCTCCATTTCAGCTTCCATATTTCATTTAACTCATGCAGAAAGATTCCAGTAACACTTGATGCAGGTCCATTAACTTTGGTCCAATCAAACAGCTGCTGGTCGGTCACAGAAATGGATGAAGGCTGTAACTGCGTCTCTATTGAAAAACGCACAGCGATGACAGAAAGTAGAAACTAATTACACTGTGTTGTTTCTGATGAGGCTTCCCCTGCTGGAGCCTGCTGCAGGCAGGGAGTGATTCCACCAGAGACAAGCACAAGACTGAACAAGTAAAGGGACAAAGTTTCTTTTCCCTTTTGCAGCTAAATTTATTTTGAAAACAGCAAAAAATTCTGAATTTCTGTTGAGGAATTTTGGGAAAACATTTTTAAAAGGCCTATAAGACGGATGGTTTCTACTTGATGAATGTGGGTCACCTGACATTAGGGATATTGATTAGGGACTAATCCTTAATCCTTAGATTACAGATTAACAGCAGGAAAATGGAAATAATTGTAAACAATGAGCAACAGAAAATGTCACATTTCAGGTGATTTGTTGGCTTTAGTGAACATTTTACTGGATCAGACTTTTGATGTATTCTGACTTTAATTTTGAAACATTTTAATCCTGTGAGTCGGAAATTTTTTTTCTGAGGATTTGCAGGTAAAAATGAGCAGGATTAACTGGCAGCAGCTTTTCCTCTCGCTGCAGATTGAGCCGCAACATGGAAACCTGCAGGACAGGGATCATCTTCAACAACTTGATATTGATATTGATATTATCGATACTTTAAACTGGAATGAATCAATCTCTGAATTATAATTTTGTTTCATTTTTCCATTATTATTCTTTCTGTACTTGTTTGCACCTGCAGAAGACAAAGGAAAAAAAATCTGTTTCTGTCAGTCCACCGGATCTGACCTGCTTCCATCTGTTTTTTGTTACAAAAGTGCAACATGAAACTTTTAAACTGCAAGACAATTTTATTTCTTTTTTTGAATCAGTAAAAATGTTTAGGATGAAACAGTTTGTTAAAAATGTGGAAAAGAGATTTACATGAAGGTTTGCCAGGGAATGGGATATTTTTAAGAACTAAGTTATTCCATCATAAGAGAACAGGAACAAAACTATGAATCAACATTATTCTTTGATTATTCATTAATTCATAAGATCTCAGCTTTATGAACTCGGCTTTATTCATAGGTTGTTCCAGCACCTGCTGGAGGCTTGGGATATAATACAATTTATGCTTCAAAAAAATAAAAATTACAGGTAAAATACAAACATTTCACAACTTTCCAGCATAAACTTTAAAGATCATCAAATCTGTTGAAGAAGATTTATGCACGTCTTTAACTTTATATCCCTTAAAGTGACAGATTATAGTCCCAGATCTCTGCAGATTGAAGCCAAAGCAGCCTACTTTACATCAGATTATCATTCCCAGCAGTGCTTTCCCAGAGTGGGCGCTCGCACTCTGCCAGAAGTGGAGTTTATTTAAGGCCAGCTCTGAAAGTGTTCCCTCAACTCGCAACACTCAAAAATGATTAATATGCACAGAGGGGCCAGCTCAACACGGCCATTAAGAAAACGAAAGCAGCAGAAATAAAAGTCAGAAGTGCGCCATCCATCATCAATTTGAAAAAAGTGACTTCATTTTAGAAGATTGCTTGTGAGGGTGATCAGTTTGTTCTGCAGAGCTGGACACATTTCCTCCTCACTGCACTCATTCCACTTGTTTCATTTGGGTCGAGCGTGTTTACAATATGTCTCAGGACTCACAAAACCAGCAGCTAAATGATTTTTACGCTGAAAAACATGAGATTCCAGTTTGATCCTGGTCATGACACCATCACAGCACATCTGAATGGCAACTTTTAAAAGGTTTCCTGTCTAAAGACACACAGCGTATCATGTCAAGTTGTTCCGTTTCCAAAAATCCCTCAAACTTAGCAAACATGAGGCATGAAAGGAAACATCAGTTCTAACAGACGGACCCAATCAGCAGAACCTGCTTCAGGATGAACCGCTGGAACCAACCGGGCGTTTGAGAGCTGCATCACAAACAGCTCACAGATTCTCTGATTCACCTTCCATTCAAAGAAAAAGAGCTAAAGGCTAAATATCAACATGTTGTGACTTTCCTTGTTCTAAAGTCTAAAAACTGAAATAAAAATGAGAAGGAGAGCAGAGAGACTTTCTTTCTAAAAGATCATGAAACGTTTTCAGCTGTAAATGGCTTCATTTTGGTGAAGTGACGGTGAAATGTTGCAGATCCTGTTATACAGAGAATCAAAGCTAATATTTGTTGCTTGGGTGTTAAAAACATGATTTCTTTTCATGAGGGATGAATAAGAAATGTGGGAACATTTTTCATTAAGGAACTGAATATTGAAAGGAGTATCCCTTCTTCATGACTGCGCTCCTTTTCTTTTAAAGATGAAGCTTTGAGGGAGACCAAACCGTCTGCAGTCGCTCTGCACAGCTGTGTGTGTTACTTTCAAAAAGCGTTTAAAGCAGATACTTTGTGGAAAATAAAATCCTTCCATGCTTTTCCATTTTATGACTGAATTAAAGGCATCTGATGCTTTTTTTCTTCAACCGCCAAAGGGAACAGAAAGTGATCATCGCCCTGCTAATGAGCTGACTGACCTGCTGTTTGACCAAACTGCTTTAATTGTTTCCAGGTCACTTGCTTGCATTTCCACCAGCAGTTAGCTGGATCTCTGTTGTTCAATTAGTCAAAGCTCAATTTGGAATAAATGATCATGTTGGAGGGAAAGTACAAACATCATTAAAACAGCGTTTTATGTGTGGAAAGAACCAGTAAAAGATTACCTGCAGCACTTCTTTTCTCCCTGTTAAGAACCACAGAATTGTGACTCCATGTAAACTTTCTTCATTTTTCCGTTCATTATTATTCAGCAGTAAATGTTCTTGGTGCTGAAAGCTCTTGTACAACTAAATTTGTCTTTTTATCCTCGCTCTGTGAAAAGCTGTTTTACCAAACTTCTCAAATCTTTAGTGGCTGATGAAAATGGACCTCAGTCATTTCTGCAATTATTCTGCTTATGAATGAAATTTAAACCGTAATGTTAGCAATGAAAGCAGTCAGAGAACATTTCATGAATTGGTAACTTTTTTGTATAAAGATTTACAAAACTAATCCCCCTTTAATCCCAGTCTGGGACAAACCGGCGTCCCACATCTAACGGGGGAAAAGTGCCGCCAGCTGCCACTTCTGAGTCCATTTGCTCTCATATTGTGATCTTCATGATAAAACTCAGGGCAAAATAAATATCTGCATGACTATTAATGTTTTTTCAACTATAAAATTGTCACATATTCCTCTTGCCAAGATAATCCCAAAGAAGAAGTGGTCCAACAGGGATAATAATAATAATCAGTGATTATCTGAAGGCAGCAGTGGAGCTGCTGACTCAGCTGGACCAAAGTGGACAAAACTTCAAATCCTGACCAAACAGAAAGGAGATTTCCTGGAAAATAGAGAAACTTGTCAGTTTTGGAGCTGAATGAGTTTCACACTGGATTAACTGGACTGATGCAATATCTATAAATTAACGTTTGCTGGAATCTTCATCAACCTTGAGGTAAATTATAGCCCAGATCATGTTTGATTCCTGGATGAGGATCTTTCTGCACCCGGTTATTAAATCTGGCCTCAGGATGGTTTCAGGAAAACGGGTTCTCCGTGTTCCACTCTGGTTGAGGTTTTGGATCGTTCCCTCTTTCCCCTGCTGCTCTCTGTGACTGATGACCTTCAGTGTGCAGGGCCAAACCCAAAGCTGGCCCGGCCACCGTGTTGACTTCTGGTCAGAGCAGACGTCTGACAAGTGGTACCACCCAGTCGGAGAGAGGTACCCTCCGGCCCACTGATCGTCAGTAGGAGGTCCAGTCGCTCCCTGCCTCGACCCGCATAAATCTCTTCAGATGAGGTCGGATCATTTTTCCTCTGCGTCTAAAAATATCCATATTCAGGCTTTCTGCATGACTTTAAGATCTTTTTTAAGATCATTATGAAAGGAGTTTAAAACTTAACACAACAAAAATGGATGAAAGAAAATTGCACATTATAAAAGAATGGAAAACTATTGAGGAATAAGTGATATTCTTTGTGAGCTCAGATTGTGTCTCACTAAATACACAATCAACCTGTGAATTAATTAGCGTAGGTTCAGAAAATGCACATGGGTTTGAGTCATAAGTAGGCTGAGTCCATGAGGATAAATAATGCTATCAGTGATGTTAATGAGGATAAATTGTGAGGTTTTGTTGTGCAGTGTGTGGTGTCACATGGCAGGAGCAAAACGAAACAATTTCACTCCAACATTCAGATCTCAGGTGGAAAATCTCATGAAACCTCTTGAGACCAAATGCGAGTTCATAGTGAACCTCCTCACAGCTTCCTGTTGGAGCATCACTGACCTTTAGGAGCTTCTGCTCCAGGACCAACCCTGAGGGCTGCACTTCCTTCCCCTCTTCCCTGTCCTCCCATCCCAGCTCTCAGGCTCCTCCAGGCAGCCACTGCTAAATCCTCCTCTAAGCAAATGAAACCTTCTTTTAACCTAAATATGATCAGATTAAGCTGTTTTCTTTACAAACAGCACAGAAATCCTGTTTCTTTGTATTCCTTTAAAACAGGGGTGTCAAACATACGGCCCGCGGGCCGGAACCGGCCCGCTGAACGATCTAGTCCGGCCCGGGGTCTAAATGCCCCCAGGCGGACCATTATAATTGGAAAAAGTTTTGGACATTTCATTGTGTTTTGCATCAGGAAGCATTATGCTGCAAGTCGCTAAAAATGCACCATGTCATGGAGGTGGTTGTCCGAACTGTTCATTTCATCCGAGCCAGAGCTCTCAGTCATTCATCAGTTTGCTGAGTGAAATATTTCTCATGCATGCAATACGTGTTATGTATGAAAGTGTTTCTATAAGTATATATTTTATGCATCAACAAGAAAGGCTTAATCAAATGTACTTAATCAAATATCCGTTTAAAACACCTGACACTTAAAATTTCAAATGTGTGAAGCTCGCTAATTTGTTTAAATTGCTTCCCAGATGTAGAAAATTGATTTTAAATCATTTGGTAATTTTTATCTGTTTGATGTATTTTGTCATGCAGGACAATGTTTGAAGTTCCAAAAACTGAATAAATGTTTTGCAACTTTGTACAATCACTGTGATCAGTTTAACTGAGTAAAATTATTGTTGAAATTTGAAGTTATTCATAATATATTTTTGTAAAAGTGAAATTTGTTTAATATAAAAATCAACGAGTCCACTTTCATTAGTTCTATTTAATCTTGCAATGAGTGAATTTGTGCGGCCCCTTGAGATCAGGTTGAGCTGAATGCGGCCCCAAAACCAAAATGAGTTTGACATTCCTGCTTTAAAACGCAACATATAAAATGTGATTTTCTTTGTTTACACCTCCAGAAGTTTCTGCTTCATCCACTCAAACTCAAAGTTTACCCCCAAAATGGATTTCTGGCATGATTGAAATAACACCTGCAATTTACTTTTGTAAGTAGCACTTATCCTCAACTTTTGCAGGCTTGAAAATTGTCCTTTTTTCCTCCTTTGGGCCCAAAGTTAACTACTATGGGTTGTAAAATTTGACACGTGAAAGCCTGGGTCAAATAAAACATGCACAGGTTACCAAAGTCAGTGGAAACAAACCCAACGGGACGCATTCAAATATGGCAGCAATGATTCTTTTATTACCTAAAACTATTTTTAGTGGTTGGTATGAAAGTCATATTTAGTCATATTTCATTTCATTCATCATGTTTGTGCAATTTTGGATGTAAGAACTTTGTAAAACATATTAAACTGGAAACATTAATAAAAACGTTTGAGTGCTCAGTTAATGTCGAGAACAGCTGTCCTGATGATGATGATGATGATGATGACGATGATGATTCCTAATATAACCACTGATGAAAGTGTGATCAGTGTTACTCATTTTCTCTGTCATAATATTATGACATATAAACTGAATATAAAAACATTTTGATTTACTTTAACTGCTATAATGTTCAAATCTACAATTAGATAATAGGAAGATCACCTGTTGTCATTATAAACACCTGAAGAAATAATTTTAATGAGAAGAAATGAGTTTCCTGTCTTGTTGCATTTGGTTCTCATGCAGAAGGTATAAAGTTATTTTAAGCATGTGTAGAAATCCCAGGTGAGAAGCTGAGAGCAGATCTTCCTCCCTTGCGTTATGTAGATAACTATAAAATCTTAAAACGTTCTGGTGTTGTGTGACTTTGTTTCTCTGTGTGTCTGTATCCATCCTGCAGTGGATGAGGTAAAAGAAAACGTTCCCGTCTTCCTGTTGTGAGTCCAACTCGGCCAGCTGCCAGGATGCCACATAACTTCACGCCAAACATCTCCTCTTTCTTGGAAAATAACCCGCACGAGTCAGCTCTTTCATCACTGCTGCACAGCGATACATGGACGTAACAAATGAAAGCAGAAACACGAGGAAGACACAAATACCAACGGGGTGTTTTCCTGTAACTGCAAATTAAGTTAGCTGTAGCTCCCAGACAACGGCACATTAAAAACAAATCAACATTTTCACTATAGTCCATATTTACTCTCCCACAGTACAAAGTTATTTACTCCACTCTAAACAACTCCCTTCCACACAAAAACACCAGGAATAAACATATTTTTCTTTGGTTTGCAAATATGTGCAGACAATAAACTGTAAGAGCCGAAGCTACTCATTAAAACTATAGTTTCTGCTCTGCAATAATGTTTTATTGCATATGAGGCCCAGTTGTGTCAGGTTTGTGATTATAGAAATCAACTGTCAGGGATGTAATTTATTCACCACTGACTTGGGTTGAAGAAGGCTGCCCCCTGGAGGCTCTTAATGGTCATTTAACCTGACCATTAAGGTTCAATGGTGTTCATCTCAGGTGTAGTTCAACCTGAGATGACCTAGGAGAAGATTTTATGGTTTGAGAACAGACAGAAATGCTTTTAGCCAAGCATAAATATGATCAGTGTAATCCCAGAACCACAGAGAGAAAAGCAGGATCCTGAAGTCACAGAAGTGGTTGTGACTTCAGGAGCCACAACCACATCCTCCATCGTCCAACCAACCAACTGTGACGTCAGCTGCTCCCAGCAGTGTGGTGGCAGCTGCTACGTCTTTACTTTTCCTCTGTGGGATTAAATGATTGGGTGAGGGACCTGCAGCTGATAACATGTATAAGAAATGCATGTTTCACTGCTAACACAGGATCAGGATTTGATGCCATCGTAGTGTTAATAATCCCAGAGTGTCCGGCGGTGTAAACACATCTGGCTCCAACTGAAGCAATGCGACTCGTTCATCTAATTCCTGCAGATGAGTGTTTCAAAAACACTTTGAAGGAGAGAAAATCAAAGGAACAACATGTGTGGAACATCCATGACCAGCGTATCCTGCATGGGGACATGCCTCACACCTGCATGTCCCCATGCATGGCTGCTGCTGACATGATTTAGAAGAATGAGAGGAGACTCATGCAGCAGAGGTTGAAATATAAAAGAGTCTGTGGGCCCAAACTGAAGGCAACTAGACTCTGTTTCACCTCTCAGCCAACATGATCCCTCTGCTCTGATCATGGATGAGAATGATCAGCGTTTTACATCGTAACCTATGATCATGAGAGAAGAAGCCTTTTGGGCGAAACATTAAACGTTTTCAAGTGATGAAAAGTTTCCTTTCATTTAGGCATCTGCTTCAACATAGGATGTTAAAATGCTGACTTCTATAACAGGAAGAAATAATATGTAGCAAAGATAATTATCTCTTTGTGTCATTTTAAAAATCCATCCTGTACTGCCCTCTTCTGGGTTATCTTGGTACTACATCTGCACACAAAACAAACATCCATCTCTTTTCACACCCAGACAAAATTGCTGATAGAAATAACAATCAGATTTTCAATGAAACAAAGAAAATCAGATGATATTTTGAATTTTGGTTCCTGGTCAGAAATAATGTTAGTCAGAAAATAAAATCAAGATAGAGACATGTTAAAGTATGATGTCCTCTAATGAATCAGTCAGTTGGCCTGTTAACAGTGTACATGTAGGAACTGTGCTGTTTGTCATGGATTACAGGAAGGAGAGAGTTGATCCAGCAGGTTAGAAAGAAAATTACAGACCAGCATGTTAAAGGTAAAGGCTGTAAAATCACCTCCAAGCAGCTTCATGCCCCATTGACCTCAGATTATTAAGAGTTTTGAGATCCATGGGACTGTAGGCAACCTCTCTGGTCACAGGAGGAAAACTGGTACAGAGTATGATGAAATCTCAAGACTACCGAGGCATTCTGGAGAGAAATGTGCTGCTTCGTGTCAGAAAACTTGGTCTCAGTCCCAGGCGAAGGTCATTATCCTTCCAACAGGATAATGACCCAAAGCAGCCAAGATGAACTGAGAGCAAAACATTGGACTGTTCTGGATGGGCCTATATGAGAACTGATCTAAATCCTGATGAGCATCTATGAAAGGAGCTGAAGCACCTGGAGAAAGAATCCGTTAAAGCTGAGACAGAGTTCAGCTGAATACCTGTGGACAGGTGGAGAGGACTCACTGTCATTTATAGAAACTCAAACATTACATGTATTATTATTATTATTATTATTATTATTATTATTATTATTATTATTATTATTATTATTATTATTATTATTATTATTATTAATAATAATAATGTTTCGTTCACTAATAGAGGGATGCCAACAATTCTGCCCAGATGTGTTCATTCATTTCTGTGTCCTAAAATTACAAATAAGATTATTTTCTTGGATTGAAGCCATGTCATGTCGAGTGTAAAGCCTAAATGAGCAGGAGCGTCTCCAGAAAGTTTCCAAAGGAGTGGGTGCCCAGATGGGCCCCTGACAGCACATCACCTGCTGAACCTGCTGCAAACTTCCTGAAGTTTCACCGTGTTGTCCTCAACTTTATGGTGCAGAGCCCAGGCGTGTGGGCGGCTCGTCCAAAAGGACAAGAATTAGTCATGAGCCCAAATAAATCAATAAATAACTGACCTTAAAAGCCAATTAGATGACAGGAAATCAATACGTCTCTGTATCCAGATGTAGTGAAGACGGCTGGCTGAAGTTCAACAAGAGCATCAGGATGAAGACTCCAAAGGTTGTGGAGATACATATGATGAGCTTCAGTTCTAATAAAGCAATATTTTCATCAGATATATTCAAACACAGAAAGATTCATTCATTCACCGATACATTCACAGTTACTGACCTTCAGGACGATTCTGCTGTTCTTACTAACCTGGAAAATCATCTGAAACATTGGAAATCCATCTGGATATCAGTTTCTATCCAGTTATTAATCACCAGATCTATATGTGAGCCGTTCTTTAGTCACATTTTGCATTTTTTGTTGTAAAACTTTGGGCTGTTTAGCTGAATATTTATCCTGTTCTCTTGACTCGTTTATTAAGCTGTTTGTTAAAACAGCTGCTTTCAGCAGTACATGAACGTTAACATTGTTAAAAATCTAAACGAACTGAAAATGTTCACTAAAAATACTTAATTAGAGCAATTCAATTAAATGTTGAATAAAGAGCTAAGATATCAACATGCACCATTTTATTTTCGGCTTTCTATTTAATTTTTTTCTGGTTTAAATGGTTTCATTTGTTCTTGTATGTTGAGTTTCTATGTTCTGAAATGCAGCTTTTAAATAACAATATTAATCATCATCATCATCATCATCATTATTAGTACTGGTCATATTTAATGAACCTTGTTTGTCAGATTAAAACATTAATCTTTGACTGATTCATATCCACAATGTGTTTCACTTTTCAGTCATATTCAGTTATTATGTGTAAATATTGGTGCGTGTCTGGAAAATAAACTTTACGGTGTAAACACTTTCAGTTATTTCCTCCACACCACGTGTTTTTTTTTCACACCACGTGTTATGAGCTTTAACTTCCGTGTTGGCGTTGCCAAGGTAACAGCAGATGTCGAAGCCCTCCCCCTCGGTCATCACGACAGAGCAGAGAAATTCCTGCAGTGTCGGAGCTGCGACGTCACCTGCGGACCGTGAACGCCGCACGGCGGGTTCTGCTGTTTGAGGCGTTCAGTTCCGGCTCGTCTGAGATCAAAACTGCGTCCAGCCGCTCGGGAAGCTGAAGGTTTTCAGGGTTTCAGCTGAAAGTTTTCAGGTTTTCAGCTGAAAGTTTTCAGGTTTTCAGGTTTTCAGCTGAAAGTTTTTAGGGTTTCAGCTGAAAGTTGTCAGGTTTTCAGGTTTTCAGCTGAAAGTTTTTAGGGTTTCAGGTTTTCAGCTGAAAGTTTTCAGGTTTTCAGGGTTTCAGGTTTTCAGCTGAAAGTTTTAGGGTTTCAGCTGAAAGTTGTCAGGTTTTCAGGTTTTCAGCTGAAAGTTTTAGGGTTTCAGGTTTTCAGCTGAAAGTTTTCAGGTTTTCAGGGTTTCAGGTTTTCAGCTGAAAGTTTTCAGGTTTTCAGGGTTTCAGGTTTTCAGCTGAAGTGAGAAGCAGCTCGGCGTCACAGCGAAGTGAGTTTCACCCACTGAAAGTTTATCTGCGAGCCTGAATGATGCTGCGTTTGTTGAATAAACTTCAGAAAGAGGAAGTTTCTCAATGACGGGGAGGAAGAACTTGTTTTATCTTATTGCAGCAGCTTCACCTGTTTACTTTATCTGCAGTTTGTTTCTTTTATTGCAGCTTTTCGATATTAATAACTTCTATCACACCCAGAAGCTGCTGCAGAAATTCAGTCCGGTGTTTGAAGGAGCTGCATGTTTGTTGACTTCGTGATTCCTGTTTTCTAACGCATTTGTTTTTCTCAGATGGATTATTTCCTGCAGGACGGCGTGGAAACGAGGCGGGGAAAGTTTCAGGTGAGTTGAGAAAACAAGCAGCAGGTTGTCTGATGAAACTCCTGCTGCTTGAACTGATTCAATGACAGTTCATGATCCGGTGGGTGATTGTTGTTCACATGTAGGTCCTTCATCGCTGCGCTTTTGCAGATCGTGTTGTTTTGTGGTTTGGACTAGGACGTTTCGCAGAGCCTGGTTGTGGTTGGACCCTGTGCTGCTCACTGCTGTAGGTCTAACAGCTGTTACATGTCGAGACTAAAACTGATAAAGGCTGCATGCAAAGCAGGCCAGGCTAAAACCAGAGGGGAAACATTTTCACCTTCACTGATGTGCAAACAGGAATCCAGTCAGAAAATATGGATCCTGATGTAAGCAGTTCTTGTTTTCCTCTCCACCAGTTTCAGCAAACTCAACCAGAAATGAACGTTGCAAACTTTCAGCTGTGGCTGGTAAACATGATTCATGTTTTCAGTCTTTTAGTCTGATTTTAAATCGATCTTAACGCTTAGATTTTCTCACCATTCTTCTGATTCAATTTATTTTATTACCGATTCAGTGACTATTCTTGAAGTAAATGGAGTAAATTTGTCTCCATTGTAAACTGGTTGTATTTAATCACAGCATAAATGAGTCAAACTTTTACTGGCTGTCCTGGCTGTAATATGGTTTAATACTATTACCTAGAGCCTTTCATTATGTTGTCCTTGCCTTCTTTTTCAGGTTTAAAAAATTCCGATTTACAGTGAATGCATCGTGAGCAGAGTTAAAAAGTCCTCCATCTCTTTCCAAACTGTTTGAACTTGGTTCTCTTATGACTTGTTGTTTCCTCATGAGCAAAAATATTTTGTTCCAACTTCAAAACAAATTCAGAAAATATCTCCAAAAATATGCGAACTATTTATCTCCTTTGATGGAGTACATTTAGATTGTGGAATATGAAAGATGCTGCAGGGTGAACTGGGATTAGAGTTTGGAAGAACTGGACTTAAATTCCAAATTAACTGAAATTGAACCTGATTTTGTTTTTTATTTGGATCATTTATCTTATTCCTAAAGCCAATTATTTGCTGTCAGTTTCTCTACATGTTTTGTTTTGTCTCCATCGTCTATATTAATATGGATCATCACTCATAAATTAATCAAGAATACTGAAGGAGTGCAAGTGGGAGGCAGTCTTCCAAACCAGTGCTCCCAGTCTGAGTTACATCAGCCAGTCAATAAAGCAAAGGTTCACCTCAGAAGTCATTAGTCTCAGTGGGGAACATCGAATACAAAGAGCAAAGGTCACTGGTGGCTTTCTGCATGCTTTCTGACCAACACCTGCTGTGGTCAATAAGGCTAAACTGGCAACGCAGTCGGCAAATCTCAAAAGTAATAAAAAATGAAAACCATGAGTGAAAGATCTGTTCTAAGGAATCACTTTCTGAAAGTGATTCTTCAAAGTGTGTGAATGTTTGTGCAGGACTCTATTTTTGTGATTCAGTAAATTCCTCCTGTTGCGTCTACTGGACCAGAGGTTGTAACTGAAGACCCTCCTTCTGTGCTCCTCATAGGTTTCATCTACTGATTAAAGAGGAGGTTGCTAAGAGATGACAATCAGTGACACTCCTGAAAGCCTCGGTTCCACAGCAGCCTGAAGCTCCACTTCCTCCAGCCCTCTGTCTGCAGCTGGCTCACAGAAAACTCTCGCCAACACCATGGCAGCTTTCACTGCGCCGTGTCCCGACACCAGCGTGGCCCGGACGACGCTCCAAACACCAGGAGGCAGCGACCAAACGAGTGCAGAGGACGACGACTCGAGGAGGAGCCAGAGCTCAGATGTGGGACAGAACACTATCCTGGAGAAAACTCACCAGTTCTTCCAGATGTGCGACACGGAGAACAAGGGATTCATCACCGCCGGGACATGCAGGTGAGCCTGCTGGCTGGAGATTGCACCCAAATCCTTGTTGCATCTTTATTCTTAAATAAATGGATTCATGTGATGAAATGGAATCAGATAAAACCTGATTGTTTAGAAGTTTGAATATTATTAGATCAGAAGAGATTTGCAAGGAAACATGTAATTAAATGAAAGTGGAGAAACTCCTGATTTGTTTAGTGTTTTTCGTTGAACCTTTTCACCTCTCAGAATAAAGAATCATTTATGGCTTTGTTGTCCCACCACTGAACAGAATGCAGGGACAGCCAGAGCGCTCATTACTGATACCAAACAGGAGCGTGATGTTGCTGTGCAGCTCACTCAAAGCAACATGAAAGAGACGGAGACTCTTTGTCTCGCAGCCTCTCCACCTGCATTATTGTGCAGATTCTCTGGTCCATCAGTTGCTCATCCAGGGCTTTGATGAGCCACTTCAATGCTCCACTTCCATGGATCATAAATACTCAGGAGGAGCTTTGATCTGCTGTTTATGGTGATGATCTGCTAATTAGAGGCAGTTCAACCAACTGTTATTAGATGCTGTTTGAATGATTTATACTTTATTTGTGAAATGTTTCAAATCATTAAACAAATCTTTGTGTCAAAGATAAGCTGAGTAAATACACAGAGCTGTTTTCGAGTGATTTAAGTGATGAAGGGGAAATGTCCGCCCAGTGTGGCCCTTTGTGAAAAACGAATTACTACCTAAAGCAAATAAGCGGCTGTGACAATCCTGGCAGCTGCAGCTGCAATCATTTGTCTGATAACGGCTGTAAAGCTTTTCACATCTTTGTGGAAGAATTATGATCCAATCTAAAGTGTCTCTACTGTTTTAATTCAGCACTGTGGCCATGTTTGAATGTTTGAATGTTCTAGCTTCAGATGGACTCCCACCTTCTAAAAAATGTACTTTTGTTCCATCAGTCTACAATTTTTTTGTTGTTGTAAATTTCCCATGAAAGCCTCTTTTTTTTAAATTAATTAATTTTTTTGTATTGTGACCTCTGACCTTAACTGAGGCAGGGAGGCCTGCAGAGTTTTAAGCTGCGTTCCGTTTACCTTATTTACCTCATTCAAGGAAACGGCGTTCCAGTTACCATGGAGAGAATTCCCAGCAGGAAAACCTCTGGACCAAAACAAATTAAAAACCTGCGTTTGCAGGTTTTTAATTTGCTCCGAGTTGCAGGCTCTACATGCTACGTCGTGTTTAAACTCTTACATGTCTGTCTGGTAAAGTAATCCGATTTCCACCACAGCTGATCAAAGAAGCAGCCATATTGAAACTATATTTCACCATTAGAAAAAACAAAACAAACACTTTCTGAATGGAAAGTCTGAATTCAGGGGTTTTTTTGTTCTCTTGACTGGGAATCCAAGGTTTAATTTCCGGCTCCAAATGAAATCCACCGTGGGATGTTGTGGACCTGCTGGATGAGTTGTTGGAATAGTTCTGCTGGGTCGGCCTTTCCTGAGAATGTTCTCCACTGCTCTGTGTTTTTTTCTCAGCTTCCATGGAGTCCAGAAGCTTTAGGTCTGGATATGTGACCATTTCCACACTGATGTCAGATTTTCTCATGTGTTCCTGAATTTCTTCACATCAGAACATCAGAACATGTTCTGCTTGGTGAACCTTTTATCCTACTTCATGTTGTCAGACAGGTTCTCCTAAAGTGGTTTCCTTGGATTTGGGTCTTGGTTACATTACACTCCAACAATATGGTGGGTGTATTTGATTTAACAAGAAGGTTAGTTAGGAAAACTTTGTTCTGTCAAATCATTTGAAATCTATTTGTGGGACATTGATGGATTATCTGAAACATTTAGGAGAGGAGTCAGAGGCTTTAACTTGGCTCCAGTTGAATCAGTTTGTTGGTTAAGAGCAGGATCTCCAGCTGGACTGGTCTGCTGTGATAAGACTCTCCAGAACAGCTGGTTGTTGGAAGCAGGTTTTCCTTTCTGTGTCCAGCTCTGGTTTTACGGGCGACTTCAGTCAACATGAAACCGTGTAAACACAGAAAGCCACAGTGCCCAGAGGCGCGGCTCTGTTGGCTCACCAGAGGATCTCATTACATCTTCCTTTTAACCTGATGAGCTGCCAATGTCAAAGAGTTTCCTCCACATAAATATATCTTAATGTACAAATGCATTTTATAGCAACAATTTAAAATCATTGGGAGAGTTTATTTGTCTGATTCTCCTGCTCTGGTTGGTCCAGTTCATTAAACATCCTGCTTAACATCATCTGGTTTACTGAGATGAAATTGTGCGTCTTTCTCCTTTACTAATAGTTGCTGCTCCATATAAAACACCTTCATGGCAGTTGTTATAGCTACAGTGTCACTCGTGTCCTTGGATTTTGTTAACCTGATGGTTTTTTTGTGCTTTCTGACAGAGGCTGAACGGTGAGCTTCCTCTGAGTGCAGACGAGCTGGAGAACGTTTTCGATTCGCTCGATTCTGATGGAAACGGATTCCTCACGCTGGAAGAGTTCTCCTCTGGTTTAAGTAAGTTCCCAAAACTAAATATGACTCCAACCTCCCTCTGACCTGCTTGTTGCTTATGAGCTCTGTTTGATGTTTTTGTAGGTGCATTTTTGTTTGGCCGTAGGATTTCTGTGGATGACGTCATGACTGAGAGGAACCTGAGTAAAAGCGTGCCGGAGGTTCTGTACCAGTCCCGGTGGAAGGAGGGTCCAGGCGCGGCTGAGGATGACGAGGATGAGCAGCACTTTGCGATGCTCATGGAGAGCCTGGGGGCCAGCAGCCTCCTGGAACAGTGAGTTCAGGTTCAGGTCTGAATGTTGGCGCTACGTTTCAAAGACTCAGCTGAGGATTTTAGTAAAGGTCCGAAGGTTCTGCTCGGCGTTTTCTGTGCTGCCTGTCGGTCGTTGGTGGATCCTAAAGAGCAGGAGACCTGCAGAAAATTAATAAGCTTTAAAAAACTTAATTTAAAGTCAATTATTTTAAAACGTAAACATTTTCATGGCTTTTTTTTCCCCATCTGCCCTTTTTATGTCCAACTAAAGATTGAATCTTGTGTAACATGCAGATCTTCTCTCAACATCTGGATCTGCATTTAAGGAAGTTATTGACTCTGCAGCATGATGGGAGCAGGATGACATTTTGGATCATTTCAGTTTGTGCAGCTCAGGATCACCTTCATGGTTTTTGACATTAAATGAAGCTCAGTGGATTTTTGTGACATTCCCAATAAAATTGCCCAGATGCTTGTAGTTACTCTGTTCACAGAATATCTCAAAAAAACATTTTAAATTAAAATAATTTAAATTCTAATCAAGTCGTTGACCAGAGTTTTCAGCTTAGTGTTTTTGGATGCAACCAAACTGGAATTTCTGACAATTTAGCCTATTTTACTTTTTTTTTTAATGTTAGTCTGACTTTCATGTTTTTGTCGTTCAATAAAAGTTTATTTATTGCAACAATGAAATGCACTTTTTAAAACATTTGAATAGGTTTTCAACACGTTTCTGGTCCAGCCATTTTTTTTTTCCATTTCAAGAAAAAAATTAAAAATTGAGAATCCAATTTTTTTTTACTTTTAAACTAATTTTTGAAACAATTACAAAACTACAATCTTTTTTTCCCTCTTCGTTTTAATGATGAACTTTTTCATTTAGTTCTTCAGAAACAGCCAAAGCCTCGTCCTGTTCATCTTCCTTTAGAGGGAGTCTGAAGCTGATTCATGGCCTAGTCAAAGTACAGACTTGAGTTTGACTGAAAATCAGTGGAGTGAAAATGGTTGAACTGTGTCATCAGGCCTGCAGAGGTGCGCAGCCTGTGGGCGCAGCTGCGCCGCGATGAGCCTCAACTTCTGTCAAACTTTGAGCATTTCCTGGCCAGAGTGACGGCGCAGATCAGAGACGCCAACCAGGAGAAGAGAGACATGGAGAGCGCCCTCAAAAGGTCTGAGACGCCGTCAACCTCACCGAAAAGTCATGGTTTCTGTCACCTGTTTAAAAAAACCCACAAATTTTACCTTAACTACAAGCTCATTTCCTTATATTGCGTAGTAATGACTCTTGTCCTTTTAGGAAAACGGCACATGACAATGAGATCCAGCACCTGTATGAAGAAATGGAGCAGCAGATAAAAACTGAAAAAGACAAAATACTACTGCAGGTAAAAACTGGACAATCATTTCCTTCACTTTTTGTATTTGGTCAATTTTTTTAGTATTTCCGTGAACTTTCTTCTTAATACCTGCTGTAGGACTACGATCGATATCTGTCCCGAAGTAAAGACCTGGAGCTGCAGCTGTCCAGCAAGGAGAAGGATCTGGAGCAGCTCTTCCAGAAACAGAGACGGGTCGGTGGAAACGTTCAGATCAAAACCTTTTATTCATAAGAGAAAATCAAACAGACCATAAACTGCTAGAGCAGGAAGAATCAGATGCAGGAAAACTGATAACATGAAGCCATAAAAACATAAAGATGACATTCAGCATCTCTTCATCAACACTGATTAAAATGGTTGCACCTAAGCCAGTCAATATGAAGACATTTTATTCTCCAGTTTTTATTAAAACTGTATTTACTGGAGCTAAAACAGATGCTTTAATTCACATTCCAATAATTTCATCAACGCAAAACAGAAATTGAAAGTGAAAAGTGCAAATTTATATTAAAAATATCTTTAATTTTAAAAGTGAAATCATTTTCTTGAACAATTTCTGTCCAGTTGGAGTGTCAGTGTCGAGAACTCCACAGTGAGCAGCATGAGACCAAAGTGGAAAACGTGAAGCTGAAGCAGACGAACGATGATTTGGCCCGAGAGCTGGAGCTGGTGAGCCAGGAGCTGACGCTGGCGCAGGAGCAGCTGGTTCTGCTGCAGGAGCAATCGGCTCGACTTCACGAGGAGAAGGAGATGTGAGCAAACATTCAGATGTTTTTAACACCACTTACTGACTCTGGCAGAACCTTCTTTCTTTATGTTGTTGTTTTTCTCATATTTGAATTTGAAGGAAAACTGCAGAACAAACTGAGTGTTTTTAATCACTGTATTTTTATTGAGGTTTTTTCTTTCCATTCATACATACAGTTTGCGAATACAAAGAAGTGTTTATCTGACATAGAATAATATATGAAAAAAACAAACAAAAAACCCAAAGAAAACAAAACAAAAGGTTAATTAATCCCTCAACTTAATCCCATTCAGCCCACCCAGGTCACTGCTCAGAAGGCCAATGCACTACGTTCCCATCCCTGTCAAGAATGGAACAAATTTGATCAAATTTGTTTACCTAATTGATCTGGAACATCATTACATATTTTGAAAAGAGTTGAGAAAGGACCCCCATGTTTCTTCAAATTTACCAGTTGAGTGTTGAAGAGAGCATCTAATTCTTTCCAGTTTCAGACATGACAGAAGGTCACATATCCACTGTTTATGAGTAGGAGGAGCAGCAACCCTCCACCTGGTCAGAACTGTGCGCAAACTGAGTGTTTTTGTATGCAGGGAGATCTACAGACTTACTGAAGGACTGCAGCGAGAGCGAGCGAGTCTCTACAAACAGCTGGACCTTCTGAGGTACAGCAAACACTTCGACCGTTTCACATTGTCTGCATGAACTAGTGCTGGGACTCTGCTTACAGTTTTAATCAATTACAATGTCTGTCATTATACTTTATGGCAAAATAAGTAATATTTTCAATTCAAATGCCTTTTTTGCAGCTAAACTGTTAAATAGACATATGAATGCAACAACAAATATTATTTTCATAGTTTTCTATAAACTATAAAACAGTGTTTTATAGTTTAAACTATAAAACTATAACTAAAACTAAAACTATATAGTTTAAACTATAAAACAGTGTTTTATAGTTTAAACTATAAAACTATAACTAAAACTAAAACTATATAGTTTAAACTATAAAACCGTGTTTTATAGTTTCCAGATTCTTCAACCATCAGATTGGAGCAAAGAGTTTCTTTCTGTTCATCTTTGCAGTTTTATTCATGGAACTTCACTCCAGATGCTACATTAGCATTAGCTGCTACATGTTTAGCATTGAGATGCTATTTTAGGCTACCATAGCTTCACTGATGGGTGAACTCATTTTAGCACAACTTGAACACAACAGCATCAGATAGATTTGAAGCAGAGACGAACCTTAGTTGCTTTTGCTTCAGATTGACGTTCATACCAAAAACGCATTAAAAAAAGTTAAATGCATTAATTTATCTATGTACTTAATCTAAATGAACTCATGTTCCTAGTAGGGCCAGGACTTGAACATGAAAGTTTCAGATGTGCAAAAAAAACGATCATGTGATTTTCCCTTCTGCAGCAGGAAGACGTACTGAAATAAAAGCAATGTTGGAATGAAGAGTTGAAATGCTCTTTATGCTCTGCATGTAAAACCAAGAGCTTTATTCACTCTGCTGAACATGAGTAGGCACCTGAATAAACCCAGATGGTCAGTGATGTTTGAGGTGATCAGTAATGCAGAAAGGTGCCGACCCGTTTCTACCTTTCAGCATTAACCCCTAACAGCCGTTAGTTTCATCTGTCTTTTTATTTCAGAGAAATGAACAAACATTTGCGGGATGAAAGAGACATGTCCTTTCAGGTGTGTTGTGTTCAGAGAAGTATAAAACATTTCTGCTTGCATTTTCTATTTATCAGATCTTTTTTCTCAGAATTGTGTATTAAAAATTAAAAATCAAATCTCACTTTGCAGAAACCAAAAGGAACCAAGACCAGCATGAAGCACCGATCTGTTATTGATGGAGTGAAGCAAACAAACACAGATGTGTTTAAAAGGTAAACCACACAGAAGTGAAGCTGACGCTCTGGGTTAGTAGCAGCAGCAGCAGCAACTGCAGCAGCAGCAACTGCAGCAGCAACTGCAGCAGCAGCAGCAGCTGCAGCAGCTGCAGCAGCTTCATGTTTGGTGTTTGGCAGTGAGGATGAGGAGGAGCCGACCCCCAGCGCCCTGAGGCAGAACCTTAACGGCTTCTACCAGCCGACCTTCCCGGCTGAAGCAGGGAGTCGTTTCCAGAGGATCATCTCCATAGAAGAAGACCACCTCCCCTACTTACTGAACAGCAGCCTGGCTCAGAACACGCTGCAGAACTGGGCTGAAGTGGAGACTCGGTTGGACGATGAAGACGATGTGGATGTGATGAGCGAACCTCACTGCAGGTCATCGCCGATCCCTGAGCAGCAGTCTGAGGAACGACAGATCCCGTCATCTCCAAGAGGTCAGCCAGTTGGAAAGGAAACCACCATCAATGTAAGCATCGCCACATGAGCTGGATGAAAGTAAACCAGCAGGTTTACTGGGCCAACGTTTCCTTTAATGGTTCCCAGGAGGAAAGCGTTCCTTCGGCTCCTGATCGCCTCTTCAAGGTCGTCCTGGTGGGAAACTCCAGCGTGGGAAAAACTTCACTCCTCCAAAGATTCTGTGACGATCGCTTCCACCCGGGAACCTGCGCCACTGTCGGTAAACATTTTTCACTTCCTGTCAGTCAACGAAAACCAAAACAGCAAAGTCGTGTTTGGCTGCACTGTGTTGGCAATGACTCAATGAGGACCTGGCCACGCCCCTCAGTGTCTCTTGACTCCGCCCCCTCTTTGGTATTTTTCAAAATTTGTCCGAGGGCAGAGTTATGCTTTAAATAATGTCTAATTTCATTCTGTTTTATGAAATTAGATGTTAGATTAAAAATGTGGCTTGCAGTAAATATTTTTTTTCCGTTTTTTCTTTCCTTTAATTATTAAATGTTATGCCCACCATTAAACGAATACATTTTTATCATCTTTGGTTCAGTTTGGACACAGCAGTGGCTCATCTGTCGCCTTGGGAGCCATTTTTAATATTTCACAAAATGATCAGATTGTACTGAAATAAAGAAGATGAACATTAAAATAAATTCCATCACTTTTTAACTTGTGTGTATACAGGCATAGACTACAGTGTGAAGACAATAACTGTGGACAACAGCCAGGTGGCGCTGCAGTTGTGGGATACAGCAGGACAGGAAAGGTAAGCTCCTTTACCAAAGTCTGGAAATTTGGAGAAATTCTCATCTCTTGGATGAAAGTCCTCAGCTTTCTGCAGGTTTTTCTGCAGCTTAAAGCACCGTGACATTAGGAGGAAGTGACCAAAAGTCCCTTTCTGCTCCACTTCCTGTTCCTCCTGCAGGTATCGCAGCATCACCAAGCAGTTCTTTCGCAAAGCTGATGGTGTGATTGTGATGTATGATGTAACTGCTGAGCAGAGTTTCACTGCAGTCAGACAGTGGCTGACGAGCGTCAAGGTAACGGATCCGCAGCGTAAAAGTCTGTTTTCCTGAGAAATGACTGATAGGAACCAGTCCTGTAGAGCCTGCTGCAGTAAAACCAGCTGCTTGTCCGAGACTCATTGCATCTACTGCTTTCCAGGAGGGCAATGGTGGGGAAATACCCATCATGCTCTTAGGAAACAAAACGGACAAAGAGGCAGAGAGGGAAGTTCAGAAGGAAGTGGGCGAAAGGCTCGCCAAGGTCTTAATTTGAAATAATTCCTACAAGTATTCAATTTTTATTTGGGGTCAGAATCCAGGTTTTACCTGGAAATGCATTTAATCTGCTCCACTGCCTTTTATTTAATCCTATATTCATGTTTGGTTGAAGGACTGCCAGATGACCTTCTTTGAATGCAGTGCATGTTCTGGAGCCAATGTGGCCGAGTCCATGGTGCATTTAGCCAGGTAAGCAGTTAATGCAAAAATAAAACATGTTCTTAAATATGCATTTTCAAAGTTTGCAAAAGGGCCAAGTGAAAAATTGGCGCATTAGCAGAAGTGTACCACCTCTGAATGCGTTCATGTTTTTGTAAAAGATCCGTTTTGACAATTTGTCATGAAGTATTTCACTTTTTTATGAGTAAATTCTGATTTGTAATTACTCCAGAACTCAAATCATTTAACTTTCAGAAAACTTTATGTAAGGAAAACATCTCATCTTAAACCATTGGAGTGGATGTGAAAACGTGGTGGTGCGGTAATCACACTGATCATCTTTTATTCCAGAATCCTGAAGGAACAAGAAGACCAGCAGAAGGAGAAAACGGTCCAGCTGATCAGCAGCCCCTCAAAGAGGAGAACCTGCTGCTAAACACAAAACACTCACCACAACGCAGCACTACCCTTTAACCAACTCATTAAATGTCCTAGTTAAATCACATGTGCCAGTGAGAACAGAGTAAATTCAGGCTGAATAAAATAAGTACCATTGTGATGTTGTAGGTTAAATGTAGAACTAGCTGGAATATCTAGTACATTTGTTGTAGTTGTATATTCAGCCAAACTTGAATATTACAATTATCTGTTTTACATATTTATTTCACTCAAGAAAAGCAGATTGTTATTTTTTATAGATCCATTATGAGATGTGCTGAATGTTTCACTTCCTCAATATCATGTTTAAAATGACACATAACAGCAAAGCAACATAATTTAAGTAATTTTGCATGAAACTTTATACCTTTAAAACGTTGGTCAAGTTTTAACTGATCAAAGTTCAGTGCAGTTTATCCATTTCTTCACATAATGTTTTAAAAAAGCATCATTGTACAGAACTACTTTAATTGCACATGTTTTTGTTCCAGGTTTAACATATTTAATGTTTTACTAATTGTTGTTGATGGGTGGCAATTTATTTTTCATCAAAAATTACAGTTTGGAATATTTTGTTGTATCTTTTAAGAACAGATTGGATTAATTCTAGATGCCAAGTATTTTATGAAAATGTTCTGTAATTTGTATGTTTAATATCTATCTTTATTTTTGTCACTAATGTTTCACTACTTCAAGAGTCGTTAATTTAATGAACATATGGAAATGTCAATGAAGATGTTTGTGAAATTCATCAGTGGACTGTGGCTCACTAAAACATTAAACAAACTAGATTCACAACATTACAAATCAAACCAGTTTATTCCAGCTTCAGGTCACATGACAAAATATAAAAGATAAAAGGAAAATTTCAGTTGACATACCAGGTTATTAGTTTAACCCAAAAAACAGCAAATTAGGATTCAAACTGCTTTTCTTTTCATGCCAGCATTCCTATATAATTTTACTTCCATAGTTACCCATAATCCTCCATTTGGCATTTTCACCTTTTTAAAATATAAAATGCTTCTTAAAAGCTATAATTTGTCAAGTTGTTTCATTTCTGTAGCAGAGCCTGGATAATGCATGGAGGCGTCTGTTTCCCATCACCTGGGCAAGAAAAACCTGGAAAACTCATTCCAGGCTCCGCAGTGTGATGGCGCCCTGGGTGAAGAGCCGCGTAACCCACATCAGAACCGTCACTGACCTCTGGTTGACCAGGCAACACCTTTTCAGATGATTTAGAGCAACTGATTCATTACATGAAGAGGCTTGTTGAAATCTTGGCAACGACCTTAAGAGCAGAAGTGAAATGGATCCACAGCTGAGCCGGAAATGCAGATTAAGATTTCTGAAACACTACAAATGTTTTTTTTTTTTTTTGTTGAATAGCCTCAAAAGTCAGTAAATGTTTTCATCTGAGTTAAGATGGTAAAATCATGCAAGTTCTTATTCAGCATAATTTTAAAGAAATATTGATTGTTTTAACGAAAGCCAAGTCTAAACAAGGAAATAAAAGTAGAAGGTTTGGATTAATTAATTTACAGCAGGATAAATGAGCAAGTTTTTTTCTCAGTTTTATTTCTTATGGGGATACGAACATGGAATTTGAACCAGATGTCTAGCAATGCCTGTAATCCACACATGCACTGAAGTTGAGACAAATTAGTCTCTAAGTTATAAATAAAGTTGAATGAAGAAGCATAAAGGCATGGAAAGACAAGACATCGGTTTTTAGAAAACAATCTTATCCCTATTGGTGCAAAATAAGTTTGTTTTTTGTTCATGTGAAAACGTCACTATGAAAGTATTGCACAAGAAGCTATTAATGATGGGTGAAGGATATTAGTTTTTTAATGACATTTCTATCCTCTAAATAGTTGCAAGATGTTGACATGTTGCTTCTCCTACGACGTCTGACAGGGTTAACCAACAAAACCAGACTGGAGGAGAGTTCAGAAAGGCCAGAAATTAGCTTTCAGCATGACAGCAATAAGTAGTGCATCCAACCACAATGTCCTTAAAGCAGACTTTCAGTGCAAGACACTGCCAAAGACACAGCAAGGTAAAGCACCGTCAAACCTAAAAGGTTAGTGGAATACTGAGGGAACACAGTGCGGTTAGAAAAGGTCCAAACATTGAACACAGCATGTTTGAAAGAGAAGTGGTTCTGTGCATCAACTGAATAAACAACCATGAAGTCTGGAGGTGGCAGTATCATGGTGTGGGACAGACTGTCAACACATGGATGTGATAAAAGAAGGAATTACAAATAAAATCCTCCAATTGAAACCTACAGAAAAACTAATCAAAGCATTTTCTGCTTGTGTCATTACATCACAACATCTGGTATCTACTTTCTATCAGTGGACTCATTCAATAATGAGGAAAAACATGCATTCAGTACTTATCCCCCACTGTGTGGTTGAGAAATGATGTCAGAAATGGGATAACTTCACAGCTCAAACTAAAAACCACAAAGTTCTACATGTGGCAGAATGTGGGCGTGGTCACAAGCTGCTCACTCAAAGACAGGAACAGGAAATAGAACAACCACATTTTCTGTTTGCTCATCCTTGGCTGCACTTTTCACTCACTGCTATGTTACCCACTAAACTTTCACAAATGTAAACGGTTTCAACTCAGTGAGTCGCTCCAGTGCATAACATGAAAGTCGTACCTAAATTTAAAGACGTGGTTCACTGTGAACCCAAAGCATGGAGGAAAAAAACAAATGTCTGGAAAAAAGATTCTCCCCTTTGGATGTTTTACCCTTATTATTGCTTTTAAAAATTCATTTTGATCATCAAGTTTTTCTTTATTGTTGACAAAAAGAAACTCTGTCAAATTGAAAACTATTAAGAGGGAAAACTTAAATCTAAACATGTTTTTGCTAACTTTGAAATGGTTCAGTGCATTTGGCTTCCCCAGCTTATTGTTTCCAGATAAATTCTAACATGATAATTAATCAACTAAAATAAAGCTTGAAATTTGTATTGTAGTTTGGTTATCAAGCAGTTAAACATTTATATTCATGTTTTTATTTTGAAGGGCGTTTCCTCTCTTCATGTTCAAACGCTCAGATTTATTTTCAATGAGAAACAAAATGAGACACAACAAAACAAAATATGAATAGAATATCTAGAGGAATTTTAGAGCATGGGTTTCAACAATTTAATTGAATTTAGTACTTCAGTATTCATTAGCTTCTGCTAAATACTATGCTGCTGTAGCGCTTTAGCATTAGCAGAACTAGTTAGTGCGTTAGGGTTTGCAGCTCGTTTTTGTCATAATTTTTACGTAAACAATAAAAAATTTTTCTCAAAAAAATCTAATTTTGTTTCTCATGATTGTTTTGTAAAATTAATACAAGAAGGGCAAAACATCCAGGGTGTGAATACTTTTTATACACACTGATTTGTAATGCAGACATCATTATACAGGTGCAGCTCTGCGTCTCACATGAACACAATTTTATCAATAACATTCATCAGCGCTAGAAAATATTACTGACCTGTTTGTTTTACATTCAGAATAATTTTAACAGTCTGCAAAAAATGATTTCATGCTCTCCAAACACAAAGTCTCACTTTTATCATCATCATTATCATCATAGGGCATGATGATGCCTGTCCCGTCCCACTGTGCGTCCGTCTGTCCTCAGGAATCTGCGTCTCCGTCCTCCATGTTGCGCTCTGCAGGACGCCGCTGTCCAATCTAACGCATCTTGTAGTCATGGGAAATTGCTGCCTCACAAAGCTGCCCTTTGAAATCCAGTTCAAAAGTGAAGTCCAAGTCACGCTGTGAGTGAGCAAGGAGAGACAAAAAGGGCAGGTTTTTCAGACCACAACTGATCAAACACACAGCAGAGGGCACAAAGGAATTCAGGACCGAGGCAGAACAATTAGGTTTATCATTCTGACCAAACAGCGGGGCGCCGGGGGTTTGATAAACGGAGCGTTCATGTCAGGCAGCAGGAGAAAGCAAACAGTGTCTGTCTGTTCCTTAAAGGTGGAGACGACACTGAAGGTCAACAGAAGCTGCTGTTTGCTGAAGGAGCCGCAGTGCAGCTGCTTCAGCAAACAACCTGCTGGCTGTGCAAACAGCCTCAGGAGCGGTTTAATAAGGGGTGCATTATAATTATTATACAATATGATCATGAGATCCATTCAACTCAACACTCACTATGTTTTTCTCATTGGGCTTCATTGTGATGCTGCCAGCGATTTCTTCTCCTCTCCTCACGGTTAGATAATCCTCCAGGTAGAAAACGGTTTGCTTCCAGTGTGTGTACGCAGCATCTGGAGCTGCAACACACACAAACACACACACATCTGCAAAATCCATCTAAAAACACAGCTTTCATTTCATCTGCATCAGGTGATCTTTTATTGCGGAGAAAAGGTTTATTGCAGCCAGCGGCACAAACGATATGAAGAGGTGTAAAATAAAGTGATAAACATTAGATAGCATTTTTATGTTACTTAAGTTTTCAATAAAATGTCTGTAGCTGCAGGATAGGGAAACATTTCTCTGTATCACAATCAGA
Source organism: Poeciliopsis prolifica (assembly GCF_027474105.1). Lineage (NCBI taxonomy): Eukaryota > Metazoa > Chordata > Actinopteri > Cyprinodontiformes > Poeciliidae > Poeciliopsis > Poeciliopsis prolifica. The sequence continues at coordinate 492,666 of NW_026562520.1, forward strand.
ACCATTTAAATTTGGCAACTTACTGTGTTTTTTATTTCATTCAGTGTGTCTGAGTTTGAATCCACTGAGTTTCATTTTGCTGGATTTTATTAACAGACATTAACAAACATTTTCTGCCACTTTAGAAGATTTTTCCATTTTAAGCTCCCAGATGAAAAATCTAATGGTTTTTATGAAATATTTTAAACTAAGCAATAAAATGATAACAAAGAAGCAGGAATCAGATTATTCACCTAATTCTAAATTCATCTATTCAAAATGCAAAACTCTACAGCAGGGGTGTTCAAGTCCAGTCCTGGAGAGCTACCGTCCTGCAACTTTTAGTTGCAGCCTTACTCCAGTAGATCAGGCTCAGCTATGAGCAGGCCTGGTAACGAGTCATTCATTTGATTCAGGTGTGTTGGAGCAGGGATGCATCTGATAGTTGCAGGATGGTAGCTCTCGAGGACTGGACTTGAGCACCCCTGCTCTACAGAGTGCAGCTGCAAAAGCTGCTTTACACACAATAAATACAGAAAATCCTTCATTTGAACCCAGAGATGCATTAATGACATCATGAACCTATACAGGAACAGGAAGTGCTGGGTTGGCCCCGCCCACACACCTGTCCAAATGGAGGATCTGAACAAAGGAGCAACCAAAGGTGAGTTTATGCTGACAAACATGAACAGAAATGTTCCTTCAAATGAACAGAAGATTGAATAATATTTGTACTTGGATGGAAACTGTAACATTAAGTGACCAAAACCAACCCAGGAAACTTTCTCACTTTCAGTAACAAACTTCTGCTTTAAGCTGATTCCTAAAACTGAGCAATTTTAACTGTATCCTTCCTTTACAAGTATTTTTATTTGACTTTTAATCTTCCTGAAAATCATTCTTGCAGAAGTATTTACACCCTTTTTTCACAACCTCTTGCCTTAAAACCAAAACACTTGAGTGGATTGTTGAGGATTTAGTTTGACACAAAGCAGCTCATGATAATGAAGTGGGAGAAAAAGCTGCGTTGGTTTTGTTTAATTAATCCTATGTGTGTTTTTAAATCTCCGATTGTTTTCAGATTCAGTTTCTGGTTTGATGGAGACCAGTGAACCCGGCTGCTGATCGTTGTGGAGGAGTTTAAATCTGGGTTCGGTTCTACAGATGTCTGATCAGTTTCTCTGGACTCTGCTGCCGTCCATCTGCTCAGACAGAGACTCGCTGGAGACGTCCAGCGCTGGATGCTCTCCGCACCAGAAACACACGGCGCGTCACCCGACAGTCACTGAAGACGTCAGGGAGGCTCTGAAGGTCAGAGACTCTGAAATCGAGTTTCTTTCAGTCTTCCTGCTGGCTTCGGCTTCATGGCCTCCGTCTTTCTCAGCTCAGAGGCAGCTGGACAGGCTCAGCTCTGTATTTTTGGGCAGCCCAGTTCTGCTTCTTATGCTAATGCAGCTGATGACACGGCGTTTCCACTGACGGCCGTGAAATGGAGTCTTTGACCTTTGGGTTGTTTTTCTCCTCTGGTGTCATTTGCTTCCAGAGAATCCAGTTTGACTCTCTCTGTGTGTGAACTCAGATCTTTATCTTAAAGTTTCTGGGCTGCTGAGTCTTCAGGTCTGACATTGAGAATCTTGCTTAACAAACATCTTTTACAGAAAATCAATAGAAAGGTAGAGAGAGGGAAAAGAAGAGTCTCTGAGGGTTCAGTTTAGGAAAAGAAGATCTGTGATCATTTCCACAAAAACTGTCAAGAAATGCATCAAAGTTGGAGACCAGCAGCCACTTTTAGCTGAGTTCAGCTAAATAAAACTCATTTAAAATCTTTATTGATACAGAAGATTTAGAGAAAGAAAAACAATGTTTGATAAATATCTTTTATATTTTTAAAGTATCACAAATGTATCTACACTTTTAAAGTTTAGGATAAATGATTGTTTTCTGATATGTTATTTGTGGAAAGTGATTGAAAAGCACAAGATCTAAAGAGATTTTAACTGGTAGTTTCATGTAATTTCATACAAAAATGAAAAACAGCTGAAACCTTAATTTATTATTGAATCTATATTTGAGAACAATTGATTCTTTGTCATTTTTACTTAATGTTGCCTCATGAAAGGTCCAAACCTGCCAAAAGTCAAATCTAATCAAACTGTCTTCTCCACTTCCACCACTAGAGGTCAGCCACACATCAGTTTTGACTAATTAACTCCAACTAAAAATGTTTGGATGTTGATCCTTAACAGCATAAACTTCAATAAAATTGATCTTAGTGATTCTCTGTGAGTAAAGGTATCAATTAGGAGAAAAATGATCTTTTTTCAGCTTCTCCAAACCAGGTCCAGTAAAAACCTGAATCTGCTCCAGTTTGACTAAACTTCTCCTGTCACTTGACCAAATCTGGCCACTTCTTGAATTCTGTTTTCATAACTGATTCTTGGTTTCAGAGAGTAGAATGACTCGTTCACAGTTTCATAAAGCTCCACATCTCTGCAGCTTCCAGTTTAGAAGCTGCAAACGTTGCATGTTTTCCTTCCAGCCGTCCTGCACACGGCGCCCCCTACCTGTGGAGAATCCAGTTTTCTTGTGACACTTGGTGAACTCAATGTTAAAGTAGGTGACCAGAGCATGGATGTAGTCGTTCCTCTGGATTTGTAAGCAGAAGGCCGAGGGTGAATGAGAGGTCATCAGGTTTCACTGTGTAGATGTCCACTTCCTGAAACACCAGGACAGAGATTCTCATGTCAGGGACCTTCAGAAAGACTCTCAGGTGCTAAATCAGGTAGATTCATCTTGGACTTTTTCAGTTTACAACCAAAAATTAAATGCTTTTTTTGGGATTTTATGCAACTGTACACAAACCTGAAAGAAGTGACATGGAATGAAAACTTGGTTTTCAAAACTCTGAAAACTGTCATGTATTAAACCCCATTTAATCAGGTGCGCCAAAATAAAGTCCATTTACGTATGCAGATAATGCTGCCCACTATTAGGCTGCTTTCGCTCTCCCAGGCTTACATTGTAAATATCAATGTTTTTGGTGAAGTAAAAGTGAACAGTTAGAGAACATTATAGAATAGAGAGGCCCACCAGAGACATGGTGGTGGCAGCATCATGCTGTGGGGATGAGAATGGAGTCAAATCCGAGAAGAAAATCTGCTGACGGCTGCAGAAGATTTGAGAAACACACAGCCAGAGATGCAACGGCAGATTTATGTGGTAGAATGGCCTAGTCAAAGTCTGGATTAACATCCAATTAAAAACATCCCAAACTGAAGCAGTCTGATTAAGGTCTTGGTGAGTTCAGACAGAACAATCATGCGACGAGTCGATTGTCATGCAGGAGCAGCAGCACCATTTGACAGTGAGAGGGCGCCGCACGCCAAGGTCAAACGCAGCCTGGCAGGATGTTCATCAGCTGGAAATTTATTAGCTACATTTACTGCAATACAGAAAGGTCTATAAAATAACTGATTCATAGCACAACAGCACTTGTAATGTATTTTGGGATATAAACAGATATTTAAATGTTATATTTCTGGAAAATGCAGCTTTGTTTGTTTTTGCAGCCAAAGTGAAATGAGAAATCCAGGAGTTTCAATAATTCATGTAGTTTATTAATGAACTAAAAAATGCTTCAGAGTTTTATGGAGACATGCTGGGTTATAATCATAAAACAAACTTTATAACAAATAAACGAACACAAGAATCACTTTTCAAAACATTTCAGGATTTTTATACGACAGCAGAAAATAAACAGTGAAAAGCAGTAAAATGTTGCAGCTGCTTCCATCAAATGTTCAAACCGGTCAATCTTTTCAATCACTGTGGAGGAATTTTGATCCACAATTATTTCAATTCAGCATTTTTTTCTTTCTGAAAAGTGATTTGTAGAAGTTGAGAGTGCTAAATGTTTTCGGTGTTGGATGAAGCGCTAATTGAAAACCTCGCTCCGCTAACGGATCAGTAGTGGTGTCACTGCGATACGACCCAACAGGAATCGGCCTTCATGAAGCCTCTTTTATTCCCAGACTAACCTTGACCAGGCAGGAGTTGGTCACCACCTGCTTGGGGTCCACCACGTCCACCAGCGGCTCCTTCATGGCCACGTTTCGGATGCAGGTCATGTCAAAGCCGTACACGTTCTCCCACCCTGGTGAAGATGACGGCATCATGGAGTTATTTCTGCCACACATCAGTTTTGTCTTCAACTTTTATTGCAAACACATGAAGTGGTTTGGATGCTCCAGAAGAGCCCGGCTGCATCTGGGAAACAACGGGAGGCTCTTTGGATGCTCCTCCAAACAGTTTGTGCTGCTTTCCAGAGTGACGCACTGAAAGTCCCGTTTTGTTGGGCAACACTCTGTTATCATGGGTCTGATTAAAGTCAGACTTCGGCCTGTGTCGCAAATCCTTGTTGCCTGAGGTAACATAAATTATTCATACAAGCTCTTTTGGTGACGTGTGAGAAAACAACTCCAAGAAGAGAAAACCTGAGTGCAGAGGAGCGCTGGCGATGATGAACGGGTCAGAGCAGAGGGGATTTCATGATTTACTATATTTGCATTCCTTGCTGTCTACTTATCTGAGAGAGTTTGGAGCAGCATTGATCACTGGAGGCTCCTGGAATACAGAAATCCTTCAAACTCCCTTCTCAGTCAGGACTTTTGGGCGCGTCGCCCCAGGAAAAGAGTTGAGCAGATCAGAGTGCGGCGATCTACATCCAGAATCACGGCGGATTACAGTGAAGAGTCTGAACTTCATGAGCAGACGTGAGACCAGTCAGCTGTTTCTGCTGTTTCTGCTGTTTCTAATAAACTCACCCACAATCCTCCTGGGCGGTTTGGGATGGGATGGAGGGGTTTACTGATCCATGATGTCAGTTTATCGCCCCCAAGGCTTGAGCCCGAGGGAAGCTTCTGCAGGAGAGCCAAACCCAAACTGCTTCTATAAGTGTCCATCCATCATCTGATTGTTTTTAGTCACTCAGAGCCAAAACAGCCAAACGGTTCTCAGGAAACATGAGGAGGGAAAACGTTAGACTGCAGACAAGCCTGAGTGATGCTCTTACAATGTATTTTGAAGTCTTTGTACTGCCTGTCTTCGATGGCCAACACATAGAGGGAGGCTCGGTCCGGAAACATCAGCCCACCAGCCTTCTGTTCGACAGAACACAGGAAAAAATACACTGGAAGGAAAATAACTTCTAAATTATTAATGTACATTTTTACTTATAAAACATTCTCTGTTGGGATCGAGCTAAATCCAATCAAACTGCTTTTCTCCTTTACATGACAATAAATCCATTCTTTCAAAATATAATTATTATTTGAAGGCCGATTGAGATGAATCTGGTCGCTGACAGCAGGACGCATCAAACCAAGATGCATTTTTTACGCAGGCGATCTGGACACCATACAGCCACTTGTCCCTTGCGAAGATGACGGTGTTGAGCATGGATTCATAGAACAGACTGTAGCCCATCCACTCAGATATGATGATGTCCACCTTCTCCACAGGAAGCTCCACCTCCTCCACCTTTCCTTTGAATATGGTGATAACTGAAACACACAGAGGGAGTACAGGGAGCCTGTGGTGTTTGGTAGCAGGTGTTTGGGATGCGAATTAATGGAGAGGACGGGAAAGAGCTCTGATGGAATCTGACCCGGTTGGGGTCGACGGTGGAGGATTGGATGTTTGCTCTTCTGGAAAATAATTGACTTGAGGTGTTTGCTCTGATGTGGTGAGGAGTTACTGTTTCTGTGTTGATACAAGCGACTGGCAGAATGAGGTGAGTCCTGCTCTGATTGCTTCCTGCTCCTCCATACGGCTAACGCTGCTTCTCTAAATGACAGCAGTGAATTTACTATTCATAGGTGGACAGATAAGACATTTGCTGACAGGAGTGATTCAGCTGGTGTGTTGCTTTGCAGGAAATGAGCTCATTTCCTGCTTTGCAGGAAATGAGCTTTTTTTTTTTTCTTTGCAGGACTTCAGGAATGAAAGAGCATGAATTTGTGACATTTGGAAGGTTTTCTGAGCAAACTAACATGGAGGTCTTTGATCTTATTCATGAATCACTTTTACTTGAGCGCATACTTTCTATTCTCCTGCATCACGTTTCTATGATTTCCTTCCCTCTTTTCCTTTAACTCATTATCTTAAGGAAGCTTTTAGTGCTGGACTCACTTCTGCTAATGCGCTAATAGCAGAGCTACATTTTTGTTGCGCACTTTAGCATTCTGGTTAACAGTAGTTAGCATTGACAGCTTTACATAAACTGAGATAAATCTAAAACTCTGAGTTGAATAAAGTGACGTCTGTAAAGAAGTTTTGTTTATCAATGGTTGTGAATATAAAAGGAAACTTTTATATCCATGCTCACATTTGGAGCGTTTACACAGCAGTTCTGTTTCCTTTCCTCACGTTTTCCACCTGTGACCCAGAAAATGACATTTATTCTGAACCCAGAATGCATTGCTGTAGCTCTACAGTAAATAGTTTCAAATCTATTGATGTTCTGTGTTTTCTGACCAATTAGGCAAAATTAGCAAAACCCAACAAACGTAACACAGTTAGGTGCAAACTTCTGCCAAAGTTCAACGGACACGCCTCCATTTTGGAAATATTATGACATCACAAACTCTCACCATTTCCAGATGTAATTTTTTGGTTATTAAGGGTTTAAATTCAGGAAAATGAGGAATTTTCTACAACACAGAAACGGTTCAGAGCCTGTGAGGAAACGCTTACCGCTGTCCAGCTGGTTGGACTTGATGATCCGCTCTGAGTATTCTGATATACTGGAACATTCAATCTGGTAGAAACAGAAAATGAAATGTTTGAAGCCCACAGAACATTTTTGTACCAACTGACGGTGACATTGCTATCTTATTATAAAATGGCACTATGTGCCTGGAAAACATATAATAATGCTTGAAAGTCTTATGGGAGCATTTTGGGTTAAACCAGCTGAGCTTTTAAACTCGGATTCTTTAAAAGTGTCTTTACTTCTTTGTGAAAGTTTACTTTTTGTTTTTTTAGAACTCTCATCACCGTGATCCTGGTGAGTTCCTGTCTGCATTTTGGTCCCATTCAAAAACCCATCATGACGTGTTTACTGTGTGTGTGGGCTTTTGATGGAACGATTGTTGGTTTGCATAAAATGAATAAAACTGAGCTCAATTAGAGAGGAGTTGGTCTCCTGGAAGGAGATAATTTCCTGCTGAATCTTATCTTTATGTAAAATAGGGAACTACTGCAGTCTACTGAGCCGAAGGAAAAAAGTCATCAACCATCCAACCATCTACAAATATTTAAAAACCCATTCAGAGGATTTCCATCCTTCCTTCGTTTCTTTCTTTTGCTGTCTTGCTAAAGTTAACTTTACCTTTTAAAACATGCAGAGCCTGACAGCAGCAGGTAAGGGATTATTTCTGACATTGTGCACTGCGGCTGATTTAGCTTAGCAGGAAATGCCCTGCAGTCAAGCTGAAAATAGAGGAGTGGTAAAACACTACAGAGGGAGAAACGTTTAACGGGGGAGAAGTTTCTGTCACAGTGACTGTGGTGCTGCAAAGGCTTGTTAAGGAAAGTTAAGATCAGAGCGACTGCAACCAGCCACTGCTTAATATCGAGCATTTTCTCTTCTCCATGTTCATTTTATTCATTCTGACCGCAATGATTTTGTTCTTTTTATGTTTCTTGAACTGAATATTGTTTGTATCCTAATTGTTCAGCGGTTTTGATTTCTTTATTGGTGAACATTTGCTTGACTTATAGTTTCATCATATTTTATTAATATTTGTATTTATTTTCATCCTGCAAATCCTTCACCTGAATGCGATATAAAGAGGTGTCATCATAATGTGTGGTGCCATTTATAAAGTTATACAGCCAAAAAGTAACAGAAATAATTTGGATTATTTACATAAAAAAAGAAATGGAGGTTAATTTTTCAAATAATTACACTTCATTTATAAATGTAACTGTTTCTACCTAAATATTTAGTTCATAGAATAAATATTTAGCTCTAAGCAAAAATATTTATCTTAGAGATTAAAAATTGGAATATCAAAATAAAAGTTTCCTTTCTGTATCCGCCTGCTGGGATCACCTGATGATGTTGAGTCTGTAGATTCAGATCCATTAAAAAATCTGTGCTGCTTTGTTTTAAGTGTAAATGTTGTACAAGATAAAATGAAAAGAAATAATCTTGATGAGGCGAATGAGCAAAGCCAGCAGGGTTTGTAATATCCAGCTTTTATTTTGATGGCCCACTTCCTGTTACTGGCAAGTGAATTTGCATATTACCTAAATATGTAGCTTTCTACTTAGATATATAGTTTTAAGGTTTGTTTTTATCTTGCTAACTATATTTAGCTTGGAGGTTAATGTTTAGTTTGTAAACTGAATATTTAGCTTGAAACATTCATAAGTGAATAACCGACATGGTGAAAATGTTACTCAGGAGGGCAGGAGGAATCTTCTGACAAATTATTTAAGTTTGTCTGTGTTTCTAAACACTCAAAAGTGTGTAAAAATGAGAGTGTAACCTAAAAGTGCTGGTAAAATGATATTAAACATATTTTTCAGATTAGTTTTCATCATCTGCTCTATTTACATTAGGGCTTTTTATCAGTGAAATATATGATGACCAAATATTTCTGGTCACATTGACCCAAAAGATTCTGAAGTGAACCATAAAAGTTGTGGTCCATAAAATGAAGAAGTCAAGTTGGGACTCAATGAAAGGCGCTGGGCTGCACAGCTCATGGAGGCCTGAGGTCTGACGCTTCACATCCAACAAACTGATAATCAGCCCATCCTGGGCTGGTTATGATTTTATTCTGGATCTCGGGCCTCTGTTGTTACCAGACATAATCAGTTTTCCTCTGAGCGAGCGAGCGGACATCAGGACGGCGTTCCTGAAGCAGCGCTGCTGGACCCTCAGGTGGCAATTAGCCAAGGACAGTTCAGAAAACTTCTGGTGCTAAATGAACTACAGCTGCATTAATAATCAGGAACGCATGTGGCGTGCTCCAGGTGTGTGTGTGTGTGTGTGTGTGTGTGTGTGTGTGTGTGTGTGTGTGTGTGTGTGTGTGTGTGTGTGTGTGTGTGTGTGTGTGTGTGTGTGTTTCTGTGATAAACCTGAGAATGCCAGAAACCTTCTGACTAATTCCTCGTTTCTCTCTGATTCAGTGCAGCGGCGTCATCCACCATGAATCCATTAGGATCACACTTTGTTGGGGAAAACTGAGGCGTTGTTTCTTTTCACACATCCACTGAGTGCCATGAAGAGTCACCGTCACTGCGGTCGGTCCTGGAGGCTCCTCTGCAGGCCTCAGCATGTTTCTAATTCTGCCTGCGCTGCTGACCTTTGACTCGACTGAATAAAGTTAATCAAGGTGAACTTTGTGTGTTTCAGCATAAACAACAATTAGTTTCTGTGTAATTGCTCAATGTAATACTTTAAAGTTTCCTTTTGTTCCAAATCCTTGTTTTTCCCAGAGACTTAAAGAGAAAAGACAAAACCTGACAAATCCAGGAATTACATCAGTATGTATGGATTCATCTGTTTTGAACATGACTTTGAATTATTTGTGGAAAATTCAGATTTCATTTCATAGAGCATGTCTTGAAGCATATCTTCTGCTAGTGTGCTAATAGCAGAGCTATACTTTGTTTAGTACTTTAACATTTTTGCTAATTTTACACTAATTTTCTTGGCTGCTTTATGAAGTTTCAGGTGAATACAATTTGACGTCTGTTTTGATGTTTTTGTCATTGACCGTTAAAAAGTCTTTAATTACATGTTTAAATTCATGCTCTTATTTTGAAATCTGTTTATGCAGCGGTTCTGTCAGTGTCAATAACTGGTTGATGAAAACAGATTTGTTGGTTATCAAGAAAGAACGAGAATTAATTAGGTTTTTTGGAAATGCAACACATTAAAAAACTTTTATTCCTGAGATTTTATAGCGACTCGACGGGCAGAGGCCTTTTTAAAATGTTACAACTGTACTTCTGTCCCTCTGCGCCCAGAGCTGAACTGAGTGATTCACGGAACCGATGCAGTTAAAACATGTCAACATCATTACAGATCCAATTCATCAACATGCAGACATGGAAGCTGAACTCATCTCTGAAGTCTGAACTTTCTAGGTGTAGATAAAACCCAGAAACATGGAGGCGGAGCAGCACAGATGTGAAAAGCATCAAAGTGCATCAACTGGGGGCGAAAGACAAGGACAGAGAGACGGAGAGATGAGAAAGCCAAAGAGACAGCTGGATGAGAGGCAAATAAAATAACAGGCTGGAGGTAAAGTCACACAAACGGCAGAATGTCAACCAGCAGCTCAGAAAAACTCGACTTAATCACATCTTCCCTGAAGCTTGTGGAGAGAAGTGGAGTCAAAAATAAGCTCCACATGATCATCTCCAGCCAGGGGAGAGCATGCTGCGTTTATTCTCAGACATGCCGGGGGTCCAAATTACTTCTGCTCCAGAACAGAACAGAACAGCAGAGCGGATCACAACCTGCTGCCGTCTGCACACTTATCATCTGCAGATCAGACGAATGTTTCAACAAAGTGTGACACAGCAGGTTCAACTCAAAACAGCTGGAATTAAAAAGGGGAAAAGCCCAAAATTATTTTCATCATTTTATGTTCTTTCATGCAAATGATTTGGAAACTCTTCAACTTCTTCCTCAAATCAAATTATGAACTAAATCACTTTTTCCTTTTATAGAAAGAAATAAAATAGAAAATATTTTTTCTTGCAAAACTCAGTAAACACCTGTTTACTGTATAAACAGGTGAAAAGTGATTAAAGACCAAAGATTCAACTTCCTGCCTCAGAATGAGCAGGTTAGATGTTTCCTGGTTCAGGAATCGGGTCGACTGATCGGATCGATCATCCTGGTCTGGAATCAAAACAACAAAGGAAACAACAAACCGATACGTCACGACTCTCATCCCATCATGACGCCGGCAACGCCGTGCTTCAGTCTACTCTGGCTTCAGTTCAGAGATCCATAAACTCCATGAAATGTCGTTCATTTCTTTTCTTCTCTGATCTTTAGGAAACTGTAACTTCTGAACATGTTGGTTCAGACTCTGCAGCGTAACTTTACATCGGCCTCTTGTCATTGATCACTGGCTGAGTCTTTACCGTTTTAGGCCGACTGATTCATCAGAAAGTTGTTTTCTGTTTCCTTCCTCATCTGTTTGGTTCTGGTTTCATGTTATGAACAAGTATAACTCCAAGCATTTCAATACTGGGAAATCTGAATGATTAAAATCCAATACTTGGTACTGATAGGATGTTCAAAAAAAGTTGAGTGGAAGGAAGAAATGTGTGATTAAGATTTAAAAGGTGCAGCATTGAAAACCACAGCCTGTAGAGGATTATCTAGCCAAGTTCACTTCACAAGAATCTGGACTGTCAAACATCGAGATCCTGGATGCTTACGGATCACACACCTGGGCTGAACAGAACCAGAACTTTCTTGTCTGATGAAAATCAAAACGATGATGAGATAACCTGGACTTCCAGAGCCTGAGCAGAACCGCAGGCAGATCACCTCCGTGCCACGCCTCATTGATATAGAAATTCATGCAAAAGGACCACATTCAGAAACCTAACAATTGTTTAAAATATCATTTTTATTGATTTCATGAAATACTATAATTTTCTGAAATGTAAAGTTTTATTTAGATTTATTTATTTTTATTTATAGTCACAAAATAAAACAAGCAAAGACTGGAAATCCTTTTTGTTTAAATAATCTATGAGCTTCAATATCGTGGATTTGACTGTATAGCGCCTCCTGCTGGATCATTGAAGGAATGACCAAACTGATTGGCCTCACGCTGTTATTTTGGCCACGCCCCCTTTATCATCTGACTGCTGGGTTCTGATTTTCTTTCACTGCTATAACCACTCCCACATCATTTTCCATGTTGACATAATTGTTTTCATGAAAAGGTTCTGTGAAGTTGGCCGTTAATCTGAACAGAACTGGAAACTCGCCTCTTACCCCGTAGACGTGTTTGGCTCGGCCTTGGCGGCGAACATGGACAGGATGCCCGTCCCGCTCCCCACATCCAGAACCACTTTGTCCTTGAAGATGCTTGTTGTGATACATGGAGTTCCTGTAGGTGAGCGTCCTCACCTCATCCTTCAGCATTTCCTGAAATGAACCGAACTGTCAGAATCAGGAATGTTTCCAAACCTTCGAGAGTGAAAGCTTGGCTCTGATTGGCTGTTTGGAGCCTGGCTTTGCTGCCATATCTACAGTGGAGCAGTGAGGAATAATTTGCAGCTTTCAGCTAATCCCCTGTTTCCTCTCAGCTGTGTGCTTCATTCAAATCCATATTTAATGTCTAGATGCGTTGTGAGCCAGCAGGTTCAGCCTTTGTGTTTCAAACAGTATCAATGTGAGGAGACTATGCAAAAGTGACAAAAATATGGCCGACCTACATTCCTGAAATATAAAAAATTCATCTCACAGGTCACAATGGGAACATATTTTAATTTTTACTCCTTTCACAACTTCCAGGTTTTAATCTGAGGAAACAATATGAGCTGAAAGAAGAAGATATGTGATTATAATGAATAAAGTTTAGCTACTTTATCTATTTTAGAAATAATTTTGATATTTTTCTTCAAAAGTCTAAGTTTGTATGGATCTCAGCTCAGACTGTCTGAGATGCTGCCGCTCTCAGGAAGAGCTTGTTAGAGGAAAGGTTAATTTTGTGGCCTTTTGAAGAGGCTGAGCTATCATAACCTCAGCCATCTCTAAAACCCTCCATGACATAAAGGTCTGAGTTAAAAGCTTGTGAACATTAAAGAGGAGGAGCAGCAGCCGTCTGGAGATGGCCTTAAGAAAAAAATTACACAGTTATGGATTTATGTAACTCTGCATGTAACTACTCCTAAATAAGGAATGAAATGGTTGTCTCTGCAGAAGCATTATGTATTATTGAGCATGCAAAACAGGTTTAAAGTATTTTTGTTTGCATTTCTTGATTTCAGATTTGATTTCTGTATCTTTGTAATAAAACATTTGAAAGCTTCAATGTGCAGCTGCTGCAGTTCTGAAGCAGATAAACAGAAACTGGACTAGAATAAAGCAAACAAACTTTGGTTCAATAATATTTTAAGGCATTGAAGAGGAAAGTGACACTAAAACTAAAATGACGCAAAACTTTTGCTCTCACTGTATTTTTGAAGTTTAAATGTAAAAACTGAAGTTTGCACTTCCTTCCGATTCACAGTCCATACACAAAGCCACAGCTGTTACTAAAATAACTGGAGTTGAAAAGATTTGTCTGCAGAGAAACTAAATACGATGCATGAATTTCTGCAAACTGTTGGTTTCTGATAGCTCTGTTTGTATCAGAAATATTCCATGCACAATAATGGCAGGTTGTTATTTGGATGCAAAAGTAAAAACAGAGAGGAAGAGTGATCTGAAAAGTGCGTTGTGTTGCATATATTATGGAAAAACTACAGAGTTTAATAAAAAAGCCATCAAATATTTCCTTATTTGATATTACATTAGGAATTAGTGAAGTGAAGTTTATTCTGAACACATATTTAAATTTCCTTTATTGCCTTTTTCCTGCAATAATAAAAAAATGATTTAGGAGCCGAATCATTCTGCACTCTTCCATAACACCATTAAAACCCGTCAGATTTGTTGGTTTGAAACGCGGCTCTGATGCATCTGTGGGCTGCAGCCAGAACCACTGATGCAGAAACTGCTGCAGCTGCTGCGTCTGCTGGACTGGATGGTCGTGATTGAGAGCTGAGGTGCTGCATCTGCTTCGTGGATAAAGCTGCTAGCGCCTTAAATGTGTCCAAAACTTCAACCGATTTGTGAACTGAATTCCCTTTTCTACGTATTTCCAGTGTGAAGATCCCCTGATCTCTGTTCCAGCTTCTACAGGCCAAGGGAGAGTCCTCACAGATCTTCTGTTTTTGCCTTTTTGTCAAATTTAAAGGCAAAAAGATCAAACAAATTTCAGGAATAACCCAAGTTGATGCAAAAATGTGTGAAACTGTTCAGTCCCTAGACGAATCCTGAATTAACTGTGATTAACCACGTTTTACCTCGTGAATCCCAAAGTGGGCGTAAGAGTCAAAGTAGTAGTCCCTTGATGTCATCTCGTCTGGGTTGAGGAACTTGGCCATCTTGCCCCGGCCGGGGCAGCTGGGCAGGCCGGGGGCGTGGGGGGTGCGAGGGGGGAGAGCCGGCCGAGACGCGGGCTGGACAGAAGGCACGGGCTTGGGCAGCGAGGTCGGCTGCGCTGACTGAGACGGAATGATGCGGACGGGTCGCGGCTGAGACTGAGGCTGTTTAAAAAAAAACAAGACAAACGTTTCTTCAAGATGGAGAACAAGTTTTCCTTTCCTTTGACTGTGAGCAAACAGAAACAGCTTTCTTGAAGTGAGCCAGTCTGCAGCAGCAGCAGCAGGCAGAAGGTTCTGCAGCCGTGATGCTCAGACTGTCACCTCTAAGCCGCACAGGAGGAGCTGCTTTCAGGACAAATCTGGACAAACAGAGACAACCCATCCCAGAAAAACCCTGAAAGCTCCTCTGCTGTTTGTTCTCTTTCCAACTTCCAGGCGTCTAAAAATACATGAAACAAAACAAATTTGGCAAGATGGAGTTTACATGACTAACATGGAGGCTTCAGCCTCTCAGCACAGGAACTTCTGTCTCCTTTTTAAAGGAAGGAAAACATTTTCCATCTAATTCCTCTGATCTTTGCAGTTGTTCCATTGAAAGATGTAGAATTTTCTGAGCCGTTCTTCCAGCAGAATAAAAATGGAAAACTATGAAGATGGAATTTAAATGATCTCAGTAAATAGTATTTATTCATAATTAATAATTCTGGTGTGAGAATACCATTATTCTCATTATTCTCATACCAGAATAATGAGAGTTTTCAGAGAAATCTTCAGTATTTTCCAAATGTTGAACTTTCTGCCTTATTGGTAGAATCACCTCTGAACTCTCAGTTGGGTTTTTGGTTTTCTTATTTCTGGTCAATTTGCTCTAATTTTTCTCCATTCCTCCTCACAGAACCGGCCTATTTGGGTCAGACTTGTTGGCTCCGCCTATAAACTGTCTCTGGTCCTGAGCTCAGGTCGTCATGCTGGCCTCTACAGACATGGACTTTATTGTCCAGAATCCATTTTGGCTCCATGGTGATTCCAGCCTCATTTCTGTCCAATCTTTACATGCCTGGATGAAGTTTTTTCACAGAATGTTCGTCTTCATGATGCCATCTATTTGAAGTGCACCGGTCCCTCCAGCAGCAAAATGTCCAGTGTTTTTTGCCCCCAAATATCTGATCTGCTCCACTTCCACATGTGGAACTAAATTGTGTCCGATAGTTTTCACGGTCTGCAGTCTGGAGCATCATGTTGCATTTTATCCGACTATTCCATCATAATTCTGCTGACTGTCTGCTGACTGTCTGCTGACCGTCTACTGACCGTCTGCTGACCGTCTGCTGACCGTCTGCTGACCGTCTACTGACCGTCTGCTAGCCGTCTGCTGGCCGTGTCGTCACTCTCAGCCACTTTACAATCCATCTAGAGACGGCGGCCATTTTTACTGCAGTAAACAGTAAAATGGCCGGTAAAATAGTTTTGGGGTTGTTAATCAGTCACAGAAGTGTGATTGTGATTGCATCATTCATTAGTATGAATGACCATTAAAAAAATAACCTGATTGCAACAAAATCAGAGTTGAGCATCAGGACCGGCTGTGTGAACGCAGCCTTACAGCAGCGTCCAGCAGCGTCCAGCAGCGTCCAGCAGTGTCCAGCAGCGTCCAGCAGCGTCCAGCAGCGTCCAGCAGTCACTCTGCTCCCTCCCACCTCGGGAATCAGATCCACAGCAACAGGCATGTTTTAATCGAGGAAATCATAAATCAAATGTGTGAAAGCTGTAGATGTGGACAGATATTTTAGAACGAAAACTGGTCTGAAAGGTTAGAGGTTTGAGTTGAAGTGAAGGGTGAACAGCTGCTCTTCTTTTCTCTGTTCATCAGGACAAATCCTGGGATTAGATCTGGATTCAGATTTTCATACGAGTCCTGGTTGATGCAAAGTGATCAATCTATTTAAATCAACCAATAGGATGTTGGATCATAGAGAGGCCATGTTGTTTTCAGATTAAACTCTGACATCCAAGTAAAACAAAAGGATTATAACCAGAATAACCAGAGAAGAGTCAGCATTCATTAAATGAATTCTGCTGAGTCAGAGGATCTAATGAGTCTGGTAGTTTAGAGGCTCCATGGTGCGATCCGTTGAGCGGATACGTTGAGCGGATCCGTTGAGCGGATCCGTTGAGCGGATACGTTGAGCGGATCCGTTGAGCGGATACGTTGAGCGGATCCGTTGAGCAGAGCCGGAGGAGAGCAGCTGTAGAAACAGCCAGAGGAAGGTGGAACAATCTGCCTTTGACCCTCAGAAGAGATAAAAACACATTTATGCTTCTATTTCTGACTGAGTGCTGCAGAGAGGTGAGGCTTGTCATCTGAGAAGGGCAGTTCTGTCCTTCGTCTCTCACACAACACAGAATCTCATCCGCCTGTTAAAGTCGCTCTCATTTAAAACTACAGACATTCTGACGTGATAAATGATGATGATCTGCGGATCAGAAAGGAAATCAGTGTAACTTTAGACTGAGTTTCTTCAGATGGGATTCCAGTCAGTTTTCTGCATAAAGCACAGAGGTGATCAGATCGCTTCATGTTTTCCTCATTTTGTCGCCTTCAAACCAAAAAGCTCAAAATGTTTTGCTGAAATTTAACAACACAAACTATCAGGAGGAGAAAATCTGAAAGAAAATATTAGTTTATTTTTTCCCATTCTTCTCTCTAAAAGGAGAGAGCTAAACAGCCTTTCAGATTGACTGGACTTTGACTAGGCCTTTTTTAACACATATAGATCTACAGCATCTCTTAACATTGTTTCTATTTTTAGATGTTTGAACAAATGTCTGTGAGATTTTCCAGATGTTAAGCTGTTTGTCTGTAAGAAGTGAATCGTTTTCCTTCCACTGAATGATTTGCAGTCACAGGGTTTGTCTACCTGTGGTTCTGGAGATGCTAGCGGCTCTTTGAACTTTCCACAATGGCCTTTCATAACTGAGATTATTAAAAATATGTTCTTTCAATCTTTCAATATAATCTGATTAACATGCAGGTTTTGCACTTTGTAAAACAAAACTCTTTTTTCCCCACAATTTTCCAAGACACATAAAATGTATCCACCCTTTAAGACATTTGCAAATGTCTTATGTTTTTATGATTTATATTAAAATCTTAGAGACAGCATGTTGTATCTTTAAAAGGTAACAATGAACTTCCTTTATGAATTATTTATTAAAAATGAAAAGCTGCTTTTGTGACATGTTTTTCTTTTTGGTCCAAAGGTAAAACAGCTCTTTGAACTATAAAAGTTGCAGACCCTGTAAATGTCTATTATTATTATTATTATTATTATTATTATTATTATTATTATTATTATTATTATTAATATTATTATTATCATCATCATCATCATCATCATCATCATCATTATTATATCATCATCATCATCATCATCATCATCATCATCATCATCATTATTATTATTATTATTATTGCCGTTTGGTTCTCTGATCCCAGAGGAGCAGAAAACATTCCTACAGAAAGTATCTTTAATCTGTGAAACTGAACTTTTAGTGATGAAAAAGCAGCACGAGGCTGTAACCTCTGACCTCTCAGTGCTGCTGAAGGTCACAGCATGTTACCAAACTCATTCAAGAGGAGGAGAAATTCTGTCTTTAAAACCATGTCAGTCAAACTGCTTCCTCTCTGCTGCTCCACCGCAGAGTACCGCAACATCCTGGACACGCAAATCCCAGCCGGACGGTTCTGTTGAATGTTCCTGAAAGTCCTGAGCTGCTCAGACCTTCGCGATGTTTTAATGCACGATGATACTGATGTTTAGCAGGCTGGTTGCAACTGATCTGTTTCATTTCCACTGCAACGCATCTTCATTTTGATGCGATATAATCATTTCATTAATGTCTGAAGCTCCGCAGGACGCCTGGACAGACAGACAGACAGACAGACATGCAGACAGACCCCCGGATCCCCGGACAGTCAGTCGGTGCTGCAGCATCCACGGCTCTTCACGCCTTTAACTCCCTGCTGTGATTTTTACACACCGAGTTCAAATCAAATTCCTTTTTTTTACACTTACCTCTCCGCTCTCAGACTCCGCCATTTTTCTCCTGAGGAGCATGCAGCGAGACGAGTGTCTAATTCCCATAAGAGCCGCGAAAATCTGCACTTCAAAGTAGAAAAAAAACCTTCAGCTTGCAACTCAGAGCTTAGTTTCTCACAGGGAGACACTTCCCAGCGATGTTCCAAACTGCAAACATCTCAACATTTCTAACATGATGAAAAAGACAAACAGGAAAGTCAGTGAAGTCCCAAAGAGCGCAAAGCTGACACCGGTTCTGCAAAGTGCGGCGGATTCCATGGCGCAAAAGTTGGCTGAGGAAGGAGCGTCTTGGCGGAGCGGCAGCATCTTGTCCCATGGCCGGAAGAGGAGGAGAGGAAGAGGAGGAGAGGAAGAGAGGAAGAGGACGAGAGGAAGAGGACGAGAGGAAGAGGAAGAGGAGGAGAGGAAGAGGAGAGCAGAAAGCAGCGGATCCGCTCCGAGCCGATGGTTTATCCTCGGTTTAAATGATTCCTCCACCGCAACATTGTTTCTAAAAATAGTCTCAGCTCTGCTGAGAGAGAGAGACACACACACCCACATACCCACACACCCACACACACACTCTGGGTTCCGAAATTAGCGGGAGAGTCTCTGATTAGCTCCCGTCACAGTTCATGTCGTTTCTAATGAATCGGAACCGAACCGGATGTCTGATCAGCTGATCGGCGTTCCGACGGAGCAGAGAGCTGAAAGCCTGACTGCAGAAAGTTCCACTGAGACTGGGACACACACACACACACACACACACACACACACACACACACACAACACACACACACACACACACACACAACACACACACACACACACACACACAAAGTGTGGCGTACATTTCTAATCAGCCACCAGGTTCTTCCATCAGAACAATCTTTCAGTAACTTTCAGTTTCCAGTAAACTACATGAACAGTGTGGTTGAGTCCAGCGGTGTAAATATTTTCATTTTCTGTATAAAAGGATTTTACATGACAGATCCATGTGAAGACAACTTGTTTGCAGAGTTCTGCTTCTGAAGCTGAATGCTCTCCGGTTCTGGTCTTCTCCAGCTCATCTATGAGATCTTTTGCATTTTTGCACTGATGTCTATTTTGAGGAGAGGCCATCCCTCTCTGCCGCCACCGCTCGCTTCCATTATTCATCAGAGAGGGTAGCAGATAGAGCGGCGGCCAGCGGCGGCCAGCTCTGTCGCCCACACCGTGCGCCTCACCAGCCTGCAGATCGCAGCAGAGGTTGGGACACGGCGTGCTTTACTGTGTCATGTAAAATGTTCTCACATCTGTTTTATTCCTCAGAAATGATTTGCAGAAGAGCTGAGCTGTCAGAGTGCACTTTATCATAAAGTTTTAATTTTACATTTTAATATGGTGGGTATGATAATAACTTGTGATGTTCCCTCTGGGTTATAATGAAGCATGCAGAAGACGCAGAAGCAGAGGACAACACTGCTTCTTCAATCTGTTTCTTAAAGGTGAAAGGTTACAGCTGAGAAAACATTTTCAGTGTCATCTTTTAAAAGAGTTTATGTTTTTCATCCTCCTTTTGAACATTGATTAAACATTATGACAAGGAGCTGAAATGCTTCTCCTGTCTGAGCAGCTGTTGGCCCCCACACCCACTGGGGTCAGGCCACTTTTAGCTAAAGCAATTATTACTCTTCATAACTTCTCAAATCCTCGTTTCAGGCAGCTCAATCTCTCATCCAACCATAATCTGTACAGATCAGTGCGGCGGGAATAAGCAAGATGACATGTTTGATGAATCTGCATCATTACTGCCCTCAGATATGGAGCATTAAAATCCCTCCTGACCAGGAATCCATGTTAGATGTTCTGACTCTGTCAGAACCGCTGAGTGTGTTCTGACACAATGTCAGCATTCGAACCGACATTAAAACTCAGCAAACCATCAGCCTCTCTTCTCGTTTACAGAGAGAGTCCATGTTGTCACGGCTCTGCTGTGACCAAACCCCAGAACCACCGAGCTCCACTGACAGGACGGAAAATGAACATTTGATTATTAAATATCATTTTCATCATTGGAGATGAAAATTCTCCATCTGTCATCTGGACTTTAATTTTCTGAAAAACATCCGGCAGCTTTTAAAGTGACCAAGTGGAACAAATTTAGACAATGCAGGTCAATCATCTGCTAGAAGATGACGGATTTAGTTTATGATTATCTTTTCATTAATAAAACTTAGGTTTTTCGGTGTTTTCACCTCGGAAAGAAAACGGCTTAATAGAAACTTTCTGAGCCTCTTTTAAAACGTGGTTTCTATGGTTACTGCCATCAATAGATCATTCACCTGCCAAACTGATCATCTACTGATCACTTCCTGTCTCCCATAGACAGGAAGTAAGTGGCAGCAGCTCAGCTGGTTGGACAGAAACGCTGGAGCACAGAGAAGCAGACAATGCATGACTGGAGAGTAGTAGGAGAACTTTGCGTGGCCCCTGGATGCAAATAGGAGTGTTCAGTATTTTATTAAATGAAAACTGTTTGATCCAAGTCAAATAACTTTCTTTCTATTTCTGTTCTTTTGTTTTCATTTTGATAACTGGGTCGGCGACTTCTTTGTCAAAAACAGAATTACGAACACTGAACTATACATATTGAAGGTTGTTACAGACGGTTATAATTTTTTGCTGCATGGAATAAAGTAGAAAAGAAACTGGACTTTGTATATTTCAGTCTAAAGCTCCATCAGATTGGAATGACTTGTCTCCATCACCTCTCCTCATGTTTTTAAAGGCTCAAACATTTTGCTGCTGCTTTAAGTAAAAACAGACTAAAGACAAAGTGTAAATGTTTGAGAAAAGCTGTTGTGATGATGGAAGGTGATATGGACAACATTGAAGTGAATCTTTTACATGATTAGTTTGCTTCCTTTCATGCTCTTCATCTTGGGATCCATCAGCCTGCAACACAGCACATATCTGATCAATAAGGAATCTATCCAGAGCGCTGTGAGGACAAACAGTGACAAAGATCCAGGCTCCAAATGTCTGCAGGCATCAGATAAAACGTTTCTTATCCAGCTTGGGGAACAAAGTGTCAGCTTTCATTCTCCATCGCAGCATAAAGGAACTGACAGGGTGTACTTTCTTTTTCCTGGGACTGCACACTGTGTGGCCCCTGGTTGCAAATGGGAATGTTCAGTATTTTATTAAATGAAATGCAAACAGTGACAAACAGTGGAGCAGAAACCCACACAGTGCTGCTGTCAGAGCCATGCTAACCTGAAAGAGCATCCATGTTCTATAGACCTGAGAGCAAACGCTAAAGATTAAGGAATGAATGGATTACAATGAGCTTTGAGAAAATTATACTGTATTTGCCAGATTACCAAGTAATGAGGGAGAGAACTTTTTTTTTTATGTTAAAAATCCCAAACATTTTTAGCGTTTGGGCCACTCCTCCTGATGATGGCAGGACAAACTAGATATTTAGTTTAAAACTTCATCAATTAATAACTTGGTGAAAATGAACCCTGAAATGACTCAGATTGTTGAAGTTAGTTTTTGACTGAAACTTTACAAGTGGCTTCTGGCACCACTCATCGTCTGAGGAGGAAGAAATGGAGCCGATGGGCAAAAGGCTTTTGGCTTAATCTTCTGTTTTCCTGTTTAATTGGTTTTAATCATCTTAGGCTTGGTGCTCTGTTTGCACTTCAACGTTATTAATCAGTTATATTAAAGAAATGTCATACGCACCAAGTTTTGATAAATATCTACAAAAGAAAATTTGCTATATAAAAAAAATGTAATTTGGGCTTCAAATCACAGAAAAAAAAACTTCTCAGTTTTTTTTTCTTTCACAGATAATTAACTTAAAATCTCTTAAAATTGATAAAGTTCTATCAAGTATATGTTTTATTAATCATGTTTTTGCTTGTATTAAATCCAAAGTAAATAGGATGATAAACATTTAGTGACTTTTAGGCCCTGAACAGGAAATGATTTCTTTGACCCAGGAGCCTCAAACTCCAGTCCTGCTGGCCCTGAATAGAATAACGAGTCATGAAAGCTCTGGAGATCTGATCTGCACCAGGAGGAG
>NW_026562520.1:517500-542620 GCF_027474105.1 Poeciliopsis prolifica
ATTCCCCTTTGTTTCTCGTGTTGAATGGATCATTTTAAACATCTCAAACGTTTTCTTGAATCATTTGAAAGCCGATCATCCATCTTGAGGCATCAGGACGCCACATAGATCTTATCTAAGCACTGTGAGCTTCACTGACAAAAGCCACATCATCCACATAACGGCTCTCATAAAAGTCAGGAGCCCCCTGTGAATCGATAGCAGTAGCACCGAGGGACTCTCCTCCATAAAAGGCTAAAGATAAGCTGATATTTCCTCCACTCCTGACAGCTTAAGGGCCTCTGTGTTCCTCACAGTGGGGTGCGTTTGGGGGGAATTTGAAGGTCAAAATGATAAGAAGTTTAAATTTTTCTCTGAACTTCTTCCTTTGGCATTGGGTTCATCACCAAGCTCTCCGCCTTGCAGCCTGATACCAAGCTGAACATTTTTCCTCACGTTTCTGTTTTCAGTGAAAAGAAACGGCAGATAAGTCTGGACTGTTATTTGAGAGCGGCTGAGAATGTGAAACGATTCCAGCTCCACAGGAGAGGATGACCTCAGTAAGACCCTGCAGATGAAGCCGTTTCTCCTTCACATGACCAGAAGATACAAAGAGACTGGAAAGTTTAATCCAGGACTGAAGGACTTTGAGTTTTGGTTGGGAATTTTGTATTAAGTTTCTGTGTTTCAGGATATCTCCACATTTGTCAAATTCATTTTGGTTCATATCAAGATCACAAATATCCTCAAATAGCCGTCTGTGGCAGAAAGTATTAATAAAACCATCCATTAACAAATGGCAAAAATATTAATAAATATTCCAAGGAGACTTCTTCAAATTAAATATCAAACTTTTTTCATGTGATAAAATTGTTTTTATTTGATTGATTGAATATTTACGCCCACAGCTGTAATGTTAATAGTTTTATTGATGAGGCCCTCAGTCTAAAACTGGTGGGCCAGATTTAGCCCCCGGCCCTCGAGCTCAACTCAACTCATGACGGAGTCGGTTCTGATGATCCATTCAGATTTATTTTTTATTCATCCTATAATTTAAATATGACCGCAGTCGGACTGGGCTGTGATGCGTTCACTGACCGCTTTACTCCTGGTTCAGAGCTTCAGCTGTGCTTCTGTCCTAAATGAAGCTAATGCTACGGTTAGCTTGTTGTTTAACACAGAGAATGATGCAGAGCAAAAAGTATCAGCAGCTGATCCCCTACCTGAGTCTGATCCCGATAACTCCGCTAGTATTTTGCTTTCTGAATGCCTCAGAAGCCGGATTTTAATGGACATAACTCCTTTATGAATATTTCTCAGGTGAAAGCTACGCCACATTGGCTCCACAATCCCATCTGCATGTTTTAAAAGCTCATGCTGTCTATTTATAAAGGTAGCTATTGCTACTGATTTATTTTTAAATATACTGGAGTCAAAGATTCATTTATTGATTTCAGAACAGCCAACATTGCAAGACCTGCTTCACAACTTGTAGTTTCAAGGTTGTCCCAAGATTATACTGGAGACGGCAAAAAAAGTTGTCTCAGTTGTTTTCGTTCATTAGTGGCACCTATTCATCCATTCATCCATCTTTCTCTCTCTCTCTCTGTTTCTCTCTCTCTCTGTCTTTTCTATCCATGTGCAGCGCTCTTATTGCAGAGGTGGGAACAGATGATGCTTTGTGAGTTTCTGATTCCTCAGTGAAGGCGCTCAGACTGAGTGCTTCCTCTTCCCCTGCTACCTGCTCCAGATAATGCTTTGTAACGTGATTAAAGCTCAGGGAAAAGCTTTGAAGCTGCATCCTCTAATTGCTCTGCGGTCGAGTGAAGCAGATTTCACCTCACACCAGTCATGGAGTAGATGCTTGTGTCTCAGAAAGTACGTAATGAATTTTACAAATTAGAGGTCATCACTGTTTTATTACTGAGCAGCCTGGAGAATCAACTGTTAACCTTTGGAAAAATATCTGGAATCACTTCCCCACTGTGAAATATACTAAGTTACTGGTTGATTTAAAAAATATCATTAAGAAACAATACTTATAATGATTTACAGTCAGACAAACTATTATCTGAAGTTTTCATTAAGTTCATTACAGCATCAAATCCTCAGAAAAATGATGCTGAAACATTTATTTATTCACATCTGAGCATTAAAATACAAGAAAGGTGATAGAATATGACCTTCAATTTGGCTGCCTGGAAGATGAACAAATCATAATATTCATGGTGTCTTATTAGATGTAGGTGGTGTAATAATATGTCTGCAACATGTTGAACAGTGAAACGACTCAGAGGACCCAATGCATGCTGGTCATTATATGCTGAGTGAGTGGCTGCATAAGAGTCTGCCTGAAATTCATCATTTTACTTTGGGTGGTATTTCATATTTATTCTGTCCTGGTTGTGACTTTATTCATATGATAGTGAAATATCTGTGACATCACTGATCAGCAGCCATTATCAGTGAAGATGTTTTTACTGGCTGCTAACAGGAGGGAAAGAAAAGACAACAGGTTTTTATGAAACCATTTCCAGAATGTTTGGTTCCTTGTTGTTCTGAGATCAACTCTGAGCTGGAAAGTGTTTGTGTTTCTATTACCACCAGGTGACCAATAGAATAAAGTTTGCTTTGTTCTTTAGTTTTGAGGGTTTCAGCAATAAACCACAAGCTTTTCCTCCATCTGAACCGCGACAGGAGATCAGCATTCTGGGCTGCGCTGGAGCTTTGGGGTGTGACTGTTTGAGCAAGTCTCACTTTCTGCTTTCCACTGTGTGCAGCTGGAAACGGTGCAGCAGCATCAGACGCGCTGATGACAGAGTAATGATTCATCTGTCAGTAATTAACCTCCGCTGCTGTTGCTGCTTCAGGATTCTGAGCTTTTTAGCAAAATACTTAACCAGTAGCAGATCAAATTAGCATGTTTGGTTAAATAAAATATGCTGCTTTTTATTTATGCATATAGAATAATCTGAGGTGTTGCAGAGAAACCTCAAAACTACAAGTTTGATGCTTTGCTAGAATTTATATGCTAGACCAATAAGAAGTGATGGTGGTCTTTCACTTTTAGCACACGCTCCAGCTAATAAATTAATGTTAATTGTGTCTTCTGCTATTGTCTCTGTATTGTTTTCACCTTTTTTTTTTATCATTTCGACAGTTTGCTCATGTTTTTAAAGTAAAGTGTGCTGCTTGTGTTCTTCCTCTCTGTTAGATGAACATTGTAAATAAGAATTTGTTCTTAATCACTTACATTAACTAATGGCTTAATTAAAAAAATAAAAACTTGTGAGGTGAAGCAGGCTAATGGATGCCACAGCAGGAATGAAGCCACAGTAAGTATTTTCTGCAGTGGAGCTGAGATGATTTCCAGTTTGGTGTTTCCTGTTCAAACAGCAGTCAAGCTCATTTTTAGACGTTTCAAGTCTCCATGAATGTCAAGTGATTTGCAGATGAAGCTACTGAAATATGCTATGATATTGTGCTACAATGCTTATTAATCTTCTGAGTCAGGGGTGTCAAACATGAGGCCCCAGGGCCATTTGTGCCCTCTGGATGATTTTCTTTGGTCCTTGACCACAGTTCAAAGGTCAAGATATCATCATTGGCCAATGATGATACATGTTGAAAATGTTAGGGTGCAGATTTCATGATTAGTTTTATTAACTGACTTGTTTTTATTTTCGTATTTTAGAAGAGATGAATTTAAAATATTTTCACTTCCTCCATCTTGCTACCAAAGAATATTTGTTTCTCTCTTTCAGAAGACAGGATGAATGTTGTGGTTCATCCCTCCTTCATTCTAACCTCGTCTTCCAGCAGCTTTCCCTTGATAATTCAGAGCCTTCGCTTGACAAAGAGGCGATGTATATGCAGCCTACAGCCGTCCACTAACTTATCGTTTGTTTTCGCCCCGTCCTCCAAAGCCCAGTGGCCATAAAGTAAGAGTCATGACAGACAGCCAGAGGCCGGGTCCGCGGCCCTCGGGCTCAGAGCTTCAGCCGGTCAGCCCTGATAGCTGCACATGGGCTCCCAGCTGATAAATGAGCTGACAAGCCTTCTCGCCGTTACTCATTCCCCTCCTTGGGGAGGAAAGAAAAGAGAAAAATTGGAACATTAGGAAGAGGAAAGGAGAAAAAGACGGAAAGAAAAAAATGAACTGACTGTAGTGCGGCTATTTTTGGTACGCCTGTTACACGCTCCATTAATTTGAGACGGTGGGAGAGAAACGTGGGTGGGAGGCTAAAGACGGGGGCAGGTGAAAAAAGCGATGGTGAGGAAAAAGAAATGACATGTAATATCAGAAACATAACAATCATACAAATAAATCTGAATGTGAGAAACATAATAAAGCACAAGATCTGGATTAAAGGTATATCCTTCACCAGTTATAACTCCCTGCTGGCTTTAGGCATCTTTAAAAACATATGATCTTTTCCTAAAATGGACTTTATTTCTTGGCGTTAGGTCAGGGGTGTTCAACAAGTGGTTCGGGGGCCAGTTAGGCTGACTTTGTGCGGCCCGCAACTGCAATTCAAAACCGATACAAATTTGATATCAGCTTGATGCACTTTTTATTTGTTCAAAGTATTTGTATTTATGTAACTAAGCTTTCTGTTGTACGTACATGAGACTTTCACTGAAAAGCCAACTTTGCTGCATTTAGATGAGTTTTTGTTAACTTATTAAGCTTGGCTAAATATAGCAAGCCTTTTGAAAGAAAGTGACCCAAATCCTGTTCTGATAACTGAAAATAAATTTATTCAGTTGAGCCTAAAAGAAACCAAAACATATTTTCCATTTTTTAAAAAAGCAAACATGGAAAAATCTCTTAAGTTCTGGATCCATTTTGTGCAACAGCAGAAACTGGGCGACTTTTTTTGCTTGATTTTCTTCTTTCTCTCGGGCTGTGACGACGTTTTCCTGCACTGTAGCCTGTGGGACAAAAAGTTTGGAATGTGAAAATCATTTTCAGGTTTATTATCATCTCTGCTCTGATGCAGTGTGACTGGAATTAAACGAGCAATTCAGCACTTTGACTGAAAAAAATAAACTTTAAATTATGGATTAACGAAAGAAAATGCAGGCATCTGTTGATTTTGTGTGAATTTTAACGGTTGAGGAATCAACCTTAGCTGGATCCTGTGAAGATATTTCAGTCTGCAGCCCTCATCCTGATGAAACTGTTGCTACGTTTTGAACTCGCAGCTTCTGACTGTTTGGTGTTTTACATCAGCCTCTCTAGTTGTTGCCATTCTCACTCTGCTTTCACCCTCGTGACATCAGCATTAAAATGGATCAGTTTGGGTTTTCTGATGATCTTAAATGTTGATCACAATAACTGATGGACTCTAATGATCTGAGTCTTTGTTGAGGTTCAATTATCCAATTATCTCTTTAGAATTGATCAAACCATCACTAAAACATATGCAGGTTGTTGCTGATTTATCTATACATGTTAAAGATTGTGTCTGAGTCTGATTCACTTCACTGGGTGCTGTGAAAACATCTTGATGGTTATCAATATGAACATGTTATCATCTACGTTCACACAATAAAATAACATGAGGCTTGTGCTCAGGACTTTCACCACTCATTTTAATCTGAGAGGCGGTCCCGCTCGGTTGGCTGCAGTCGGCCCACATGGACCCACATTTCTTGGCAGCCGAATGCTGCAGACATATTAGTAATGGATAATGTAACACGCTGTTCATCTTACGACTCCACTGAGTCTTAAAGCAGAACACATCACCGTCTAACATGCTGAATAAAGGGAATTGGTCCTTTAGGAGGAATTCTGCCTGGAACACTCTGAGGTCAGAATAAATTGGTGCTGCTATCAGATGAACTTTTATGCTTCCTCTGCATTTATAGCCAAGATTTTTACACCAAAATCTAGTTTCCTGTTTGTGGTGAGAGGAAAGGGCTCCAAGCTTTTGATCCAAGTTTTGTTCCTCTGGTTCTACTCTTGTTATCATGTCCAGCTTGGTTTGAAGCTGCATAACTGCTGTGTGTAGCTATGCTGACTGCAACTCTGTGGTAAAATCATTCAAACTTTTTAAAACGTTCTGAAGTGCATCCGCTATAAAAATTAAGAAAGAGTCAATGAATCAAAGGTCAACACCCACAGATGTCTCATGGCCTTTGGATCATAACAAACTTAATTTTCATACTGGTTTAGACAATTTATTTATTTATTTTATTTTTACTTTTTAAAAATAATAATAAAAAACCCCAATCCTAACCCAGAGGACTCATGGCTCTATCAATGACAGCAAGTCGCCCAGAAAGGCCCAGACCACCATGTTTCACTGTATTCAGTTCATTTTCTACAGTTCACTATAAATGTAACCTGGACACAGTGGCGAAGCGGAACCTTTGTCTTGGGGTTTTGGTTTTGGCTGGACTTCCTGTTTCCGTCAGACGCAGTCTGGACGCTGAAGGCAGCATTTCAGTCTGAATCCTGTTTTGCTACCATTCAGGTCAAAACATAATAAAAACACCAAACTAAGTGTGAGATGGTTCCCTCTTGATGGCGGCGGTCCAGCCATCAACTTTATCAGCAGAGGTTTAGATTTCAGCACCGGGGAAGTCCAGCTGGTTAAAGACTGTGAAATGTCCAGGAGTTTTATTTTGCTTCTGTTTGAATAATATTCAGTGCTGGTTTCTTGGAGATGTAAAGTAGCTTAGAGCCTGAGGGTAAAGTGAGTCTTTCCGACGTTAAAGGTGGAGAAACTATTCTTTGTTCATGAACTGTGGGAATTCAGAGGTTAAAGTTGGAGCAATGTTAAATTCTATTTATATTTTGTGAGTCATGTAATTCTATTTTGAAGTTTTATAAGTTAAATTCAGAATATTTTTTTATGTTTAGACCATTTAATATGCAGTAAGGCTTTATGATTTATCCTGTTTAATACAATTTACCTCGGCTGTCTTCTAAGTGAAGGACGGTAATGTGAAAAGGTAAAATGCTCAAGTCAATCATTACGTGTGAAAAAGGAAACAGTTTATAAAACAAAGGTAATGTAAAATGTTAATATAAGATACTGTAAAAGGTTTGTTGGTTAACAAATGAGACGCAACCTGGATGCTAAATCAGGCTTCAGCTCATTCAGGGTTTCTTGTTGTTGTTTGTGTCAGAAGAGGAAAGAACAGAAACATGCACCAGTCATTACTCTCCATTCTTTATTGGAACATTTCCTTCCATCCCATCAGATCTACTTTCTGTGCTACTTTGGAGGAATTCTGCAGGTTTTCATCTCCTGTTTGTTGGGCTCTGTGAGGATAACCCGAAAGGTTTTGATTCATCAGTGTTGCTGTGGAAACCATATAAAACTGCAAACAGTGAAAACTGAAACCATCTGCTTGGACTTTCCAGAATGTCGTTGAACCAAAGGATTTCCGTTCTAGAATTCCAGATCTTTATGCTAAATGATGGTTGCCCAAATAAAAAAGGAGGAATGCAATAAATAATGATTGGAAGGCAAAGTCAGGCCACTGTGTTTAAAACATCTAAATATCTTTTTAAATGCTTCCATAAAACTTTATGTATTCCTCATTATGCCAGATCAGTTTCCCCCTATATCAGAGTTGGTGCTTATGAAGAAGAGTTACAAAATTATACACTAATTTTCCATTTCATTGGGTTCTGATTCTGCACATTATGTGTTCAGTTTGATGAACTTACTGAATGACCGTTAAGACGTCTGTCTGTGCAGACATGCATCAAAAACATGCAGGACTGGATTTTATTCACTGCTCTGAGTTTCATGTCTGGTAAATTAAATGTTGATTATGAAGTTAATAGCTTTTTTGAATAATTCATTTGCATCTTGCCTCATTACACTGAGACTTTCTCTACTAATAAGCATACGAATATGCCAAGAATAATACATTTGCAGCTTCAAATGACCATGCATTAGATTAGATGAACTTGTTTATGTGTAGTTATCAATAAATATGAGCCATTTTCCAGTGCATACCATCTGGTCCAAATTATATTTCATGCAGGTTTGTTTAAACAGGCTTTTTACATGTTGATGTTTGAAAACTGCAGAGTTTTGATAAAAAATGATCAAATGTTCACCAAAGGGATGCTGTTAATAAAATGTTTGTTTTTCTCTTTAAAAAAGAAATTAAATAACTTGTTTATTTGCATTTTTAAATGTTTTGATATTGTATAAAATAATCATAAGGGATTAAATGAAATATTTGCAGAATTTTTCATACAATTACTTGATTAGTAATCTGAATAATTAATAATATTGTGAACTTAAATGTTGGGTTTTAATTATCTACAGGTTGAAAATAAACACATTTAAAAGAACTAAAGGTAATGAATTTTTTTCATTACCTTTTTCATTTTCTTTTTGTTATGAAAATATAATTTTTCATATTTTTGGTGATGTCTGTTTTTCTGCAGATGAATCCTGCCAAGCTTATTGATCTCTTTTCCACTTTCAGGGTTGAAATTTCAGGTTTTTAATGGATTTGATGAAATTTGGTTCTGGAAGATAAATTCTGATTAACTTTGTGATCCTTTAACGTGTTCAGGCTCACTGGGATAAAACTGATGAAGAGCTCTTCTACCCACAACTAGAAATAATGAGTTGAAAACTGTGATGTGTCAAAACACCTGAATGGGAACGGTGGTGCAGAAAACAGATTATTATAGTAACATGACAATAAAAACTGGAAGAATCCAAACCTTCCTCGTATCCCTGCCTAAGCTGCTTTTCCTGTGTTAAACACTTTTTAGTTTAAGGTCCTAATAACAATAAAGCCGAAGTGCATGCTGGGTCGTTTCCCCACCAGGAGCGTCGCTGCACACAGCAGTCATCAGCATTCATGTCAGGAAATCACAAGGCTGGGGATGTCTCTCACTATCGCAGCTCAGGAAGGAAAAGATACGTTTCTTTCTGGGTTTAATACTGTCTCAAGTATAAAGACAGAGCAGGAAGGCAGTTGTGTGCTGGGGAACGACTAGGGAACAGCCGGGGAACGGCCGAGGAACAGCCGGGGAACGGCTGTGACCCTGCGACTGATTGGCTGCAGAGAATCAAAGTGTCCAAGCTGCTGAGGAGATAACAGCGACGGAAAAACGGATTAAAACAACCATGGACCGAGGAAAGAGACACAGGGAGCTTTAGGAGAACGCATCCAGCCGGTTTTGTTACAGCAGACTGTGGTTCTGGACCGCTGGTTCTGCTGGCCCACCAGCACTCACAGCCCCCTCAGGCCTGATGGGCCACGTTTTACAGCCACATTCTCCGGCTTTAGGGTCAGACTGGGACAATAAGTTCCCCTCATAAAGGGGCAATGCCTCCCTTTATATGCCATGTGTTGCATATGGAAGCCAAAGCTTATTTCTCTGATCACTAAAGCTGTTAGAGGGATAATTACATTTCCTTAACTTTCATTTACACTCATTTAAGTTTTAAGTGTATCTTTGAAGGAAAGCTTTTCAATATAATTAATTTCTTAATTAACGTCAGAAAGTTTCCTTCATAACTTTAGTTTGTTTTTTATCCAAGACAAAAAACTATAGATAGTACATTTGTAATATTTAGAGGTTTTCTTTTGGTCAAGTTCTTTCTAAACAACAAATGCTGCTTTGTGAAAAGAACAAAATTTTATCAAATATCTGATTTGAAATATTTACCTTTGAAAGTGCCATGTTGTACTTTAATACCAAGATTTAAAGATATTAGATTAAAAAAACTAAATGATTTACTTATTTAAAATGCTTCTTAAAAACTGGCTCTTACAAAGTTAAAAATGCAAACAGTGATTATATATAAAGATGTTTAAATTTTAAGATTGTTTAATGCATTTCTTAGTGTTATTTTGTATTTTTTTGTGTTACATATCGAAGCCAAAGCATCCAAGCCACCAGGTTTTGGCATTTCTTATTTCTTCAGGATTATTTTCTTCATCCACATTGTATTTAATGTCATTTTGCCTCTCAGTCCTTCCTCAGTGTTTCAGTTGCAGCAGGCATTTAAAAGTTCAACCATATTTTTCTTTCCTTTTTTATTTTTATTTTTTACCTTTTATGCAACCAAGAAAAGCCTTATTTAGTTTTAAAATCCTTTAACAACAGTGTCCTGTGGCAGAAACATTTTCCTGACAGAAAAACCAACACAAACATTCAAACTGACAGATAAATAAGAATCAGGCGATGATGTGATTCTGCCTGCATCCTGTCTGTGGTTGAGTCTTTCACAGCCACAAATAATGACAATTTACATCCATTACCGTTACTGCAGCGAGGCGCTCAGCATGTTTAATACTCTGCTGCTGGAAACACTGAAGCGGCACTGACCTTTTTAAATTCCTCATAAACATCTTTATGTCTTTAATGGCTTCATCAGGCTTGTAGAGCTGCTTGACTTTGGAGCCACCAACACTTTGAAGAACAGCCTGGATCAGAATCTAAATGTTCTACGTTACACATTTAGAACCTTTAGCTTAACTTATCCATTTTTAGTAAATCTATGCATATCACAGATTCAAAAGCCCCAAGTTAATAACTGAAAATATTTAAATAAATTTTTTTAGTCTCATTGAATCAGACTTTTTGTAGGCATTACATTTAAAATACTGAACTTTTATTATTTCTATGATTTTTGTTTAAATTTACCATCAAAGATTTCTCATTTAGTCAACAAGCTTTCAGGAGTCGTGGTCTTGTTTTGTTTCTCTCCTCACTGCAGCTCCAGGTGATAAACATCCATTTTGATCCTGGCGCAGCCTGAGTGCAGTTTGCTGTATGTTTGCTGTATGTTTATTTTTTCTCGTGTTGCGCCCTCTGAAGGCGGGGGCGTTACCTTTTCAAAGGTGTGGTTGAATTTAGCTGTTAATCGTCACCTTTAAAGAAAACAAAAATCAAATCTACTCTTGTATAACCGCAGATGCGCATTGATAACTGACAGTACAGCTTCTGCCTCCTACAAAATAAATGAATGCTTTCAAGAAGGAGAGCTGTAATTTTTCAACTTCTTCAGAGTGACATCATCATCACCTAAAGTCAAACAGAAAACCACGAACACCATTAATAAAGATAAGAAGGAGAGGATCTGCAGAGAACATGGCAACATGAACGATCTGTTCATGTTGCCACTTGGAGAGAAAACATTGTGTCACAAACTGAATCCACTGGAGAGACTGAAGAGTCACAGACATGAAGTTCAGTTTTTTTTCTATTTGAAGAAGTAAAACTCAAAAGATTAGCTATTTATTTGATTCTTTCTGGAAATGAAAATAACATTTCTGTTTGGGGAAATGAATTACTTTCAGTCTTTTAGTTTCAGTTTCTCAGCTGGATTTTCAGTTTTTGTTTCCTGTTTGAGTTCTCGGTTTGTTCTGAGGTTCTGTTTCAGTTTCACACCTGCAGTGCATCCTGCTAGTGATCATCATTAAAACGCCACAGTTTCTTCTGGCAACTGCAAAAAAGATGTTGTTTTTGTTCCTGTTAGGTCTGAGATTGTTCTTAATGAATAAAAGATTTAATCATCACATGCTGGATCCATAGATATATTCACATTCTCTCACTTTCAACCAAAACTCCAAGAGTTTTAAAAAGTTGTTTGTTTTTAATGTTCCTTTTAGGGGGAGCATAAATATGCACAGCCCTGCATTTATTTATTCACATATTTACCTCCAGAACTGTGACAGGAAGTTAGCAGCATCATCAATCTTCATCTTGTAGAACCAGATAATTGGACATTAAGGACTTTAATAAGAAATCTGTCAGTTTCACTTTCCTTCGTGTTGAAGCAGCTCATTTACCCGGTTCTGTACTTTCTGTCTCTTTCTCACTAAACATTTAGTTGTAAGAAAATGGGCTTCTGATGAGATCCACATTTACCACTGAAGCATGAGGGAAATGTTGCTCCTGGTGTTTAAGAAATAGCAATTTATTAGGATTTAACAGTATTTTCTGCAAGTTCTGCTCCCGCTTTCTTCTCTACATCTGATCCGAAGACAGAATTAGACATTTCTAAACTTCCCTTGGTCTCCTTGAAACCTTTGGATTTGAATCAGCAGCTCAGCAGTAAGAGGTCGATCCCGTTACCTCTTGAGCCATCGCCGCCTACATCACACACAGAGCTGGAGTTGGACTGCTGCAGAACGACCAGAACCACAAGAAACCAAAGGTGTCCAACTCTCCCCAGTTCTCCAGAGGCCAGGTAATGAGCCAGTCATTTGATCCATGTGTTTTGATGCAGGGTGAGGTCTGACTTTGGAAACCACAGCCATTATAAGTGCTGGATTGGGAGTTACTACAGTGACCAGGTTCTTCACTGCACTGAAGAACAAACCGTGAAAAACCTCCCAAAAGCTTTAAACTGTCAGGATGCATTCAGTCACACGAGTTAGGGAGAACCTTTCATATTCCCCATAGTTTTTTATTTTATGAGAAGAAGTTTGAGTCTAAGTCTAAATGTTGCTTCCTGTTTGCCTTTTGTATTTGAGTCCCAGTTTTATTTGAACAAACTTTTGTTTCTCAGCCAAAAGTTGTCATTGAGAAAAATCAAAAACTTCACTTGTCCACTGATATATGATCCACTTAATCCCCAGTTTAGCCCCTGACATAAATACGGCGTCGCTGTTAATATGCTTGTTTTCTTAACTCCTGCTTTCATGGCGGCTTGATGAATGAGCTGTATTAACCCGACCCAGAGACTGATTGTGCTGTCACTGGACGGGACACACAGCAGACCCAAACAGACAGTGAAGAATAGCAACTGTGTTTTCTGTCTGTCGTTCTGCTGCAATAATAGCATCTATTTAGAAACCGATAGAGAAGAATCCTGACTGAGTCTAATCATCCGCAGCAGCTTTGAACTAAACATTTGATCCATTTATTTAGGTATTTGAATGTTGACATACGTAAGCAGTTCGGTTCAGTGATGCATCTGAATGAAGGTGTTTTGTACCGGAGGACTAAAATCAATCCGTTCTGCTGGGTGTGGAGGTGAAAAAGTACAGCTGAGTGAATCTGTGTCTGTCATGAACAACAGATTCCAGAAGAGAACCTCGTTTCCAGTTGCTGCTTTCATTAAAGGGGAGGTATTACAGCACAGTCAAGTAACTTTACTTTCAATTGTAAAACTCAAACTGTAAATATGTTAGTATATAACATAAGTTAAAGTATAATGAGGCAAAATGATTCCTCAAATATAAATGCATGTTTGAGGAATCATCTTTCATCTTTAAATAATAAAAACCTATTTTTTAATTCAAATCTTCCAATATGAAGAGTTTTTGTTTCCAGAGATCTTTTAAATGGCACAAATACTGGAAACAGAAAATCGGGAGAAATGGAGCTGCAGAGAATAGAAAAGAGAACATGATGTTAGTTCGTCCTACTGAAGCGTTTTCTGCTTTGTGTCTGGGTTGTTCTCGCTGTCAGGATCAGGGAAATGTGCTGAACTCATTTGACGGAGTTGCTAATGATGTGTGTAATCCGCTGATCTCTTGGTGTTGACATTGCTGATGACAGTGAAACCGGGACTCTGAAAGGCAATTAGTGAGTGTGATTATTGCAGGTAATCACTTGTGTTTTCATATTTCCTCCCAGAACGGAGCCGGGGGTCAGAGGTCAGAGTCTGGCCTTCTTTCAGATTCACAGCTGGAAATTCCAGAAAGAAATGCAACGATATTTATATAAAACAGGCCACAATGCAGAGCTTTACACTTTTCCACTTGGGTCAAATGTTGAAGGTTTCCTTCTACAAGCGTATCACCAGATCTTTCTGGATTTTTGGTCCACTCCCGCTGATAGAACCGGTGGAACTGGGCCTAAAACAGAACCAGGGAGGATGAATTCAAGCTAATGGCTGGAAGCTGAGGAGTTCATTAAAATCTAATTAAAATGTGAAGATTTTTTTGCCCTCTTGAACTTCTCATGTGTCACATTAAATTTTCACTGATCTTCAGACGCTGTTTGGTTTTCAGAACGTTAGGAGCTGCGCTGTATGGTAAAACCTCAGACGTTTTAGGCTGAAAATGTGTTTTTAGAGAAAGCAGAAACAGGAATTAGCGGTTTGGCTTCCAGGAAGTTGAAATTTTAAAATGAAATCTGTCAGAATAATCCTGTTCCCCCACAGAGGAGCGTAATGGGAACGACCCTTTGAGTTCCTGGGAACAGGAAGCTTAATCCCAGCAGCTAATCCAGACCTGATATCAGATGATTGTTCTGTCAGGAAGTCTGAGAGAACGCGTCCTGCCGTCTCCTGGTTCCAACAGAGTCAATGTAGTTACAGAAGGTGATTAGTGCTGCCCGGCGGTTCTTCCCGGTGATCCAGTGACTGACTTTCACATCTTCCTTATCGTTCCCACTCAGACCGTCACAGACAGATGAGATGAGATCAGCCGTGAAGAAGCCGTGTTAATGCTGCAGAGATGTTTGTCCTGTTTGGTTCAACGATCGTTCTGATGGATGTTATCGGTGTGAGATAACATCCTACCTCCTCTAAACTCTGTTTTATATTGAGCTCAGATTGATTTAAACTCAAATCATCACTTTCAGCATCGAGCTCCAGGTTCTCAGGGTCTGGCCGGAGAGCCTGGCATAACTTAAAGACTCGTCTGTAATCAGGACGTAGCAACAGCACAGCCTGAAGACAATCCTGAGCTCTACTATTTATAATCAAATGAATTGTTTTCTAATCTAATGTTTCTGGAAGAAATGCAGAAGAAATGTCTTTAGAGAATGAGATGTTTCTGATGGGATTGAAATAATTAATCATAATTAATCAATTATTGAAATAATTGACAAATAATTTAGTAATTTAATTGTTAAATAGACTATAGAAAGTGCAACACAGTCAGAGCAGCAAACCAAAACTGAAAAAAATAAATCAATCAATCAATCAATCAAATTTTATTTGTATAGCACATTTCAGCTACAAGGCATTTCAAAGTGCTTTACATCATAAACACAAAACACGAAGGCATGCAACATAGAATAAAATACCAAGGTTTTTTTTTCTTTTTTTTTTTTTTTTTTTTTTTCTTTTTTTCCTCCCTTTTTTTCCCCCTTTTTCCACTTTCCCTCTTCTTTCCCTTTCTTCCCCCTTCCCTTTGACACGGAATTTAAGCGCCTGTTACCGCCGGACTCCGCCGTCCGTTTAACCACGGGTATTCGCCGGGCCCCGTTGCCCACAACAGGAAAAAAAAAAAAAAAAAAAAAAAAAAAAAAAAAAAAAAAAAAATTACATACATATCCACAAAATCAAATCCATACATATTACATTTCAAATGCAACTCTAAACAGGTGCGTTTTTAATTGCGATTTAAAAGAAGTCAGGGTTTCCGCTGTTTTACAGTTTTCTGGAAGTTTGTTCCAAAGTTTTGGTGCATAGATGCTGAAAGCTGCTTCTCCTCTCTTGGTTCTGGTTCTGGGATGCAGAGCAGACCAGAACCAGAAGACCTGAGAGGTCTGGAAGGTTGATACAACAACAGATCTTTGATGTATTGTGGTGCTAAACCGTTCAGTGATTTGTAAACCAACAAGAGTATTTTAAAATCTATTCTTTGAGCTACAGGGAGCCAGTGGAGGGACTTTAAAACTGGTGTTATGTGATCTATCTTCCTGGTTCTAGTGAGAACGCGAGCAGCAGCATTCTGGATCAGTTGCAGCTGTTTGATTGATTTGTTGGACAGGCCTGTGAAGACGCTGTTACAATAATCAATGCGACTAAAGACAAACGCATGAATGAGTTTCTCTAGATCTGGCTGAGACATTAGTCCTCTAATCCTGGAGATGTTCTTCAGGTGATAGAAGGCCGATTTTGTTACTGTCTTTATGTGGCTCTGGAGGTTCAAGTCCGAGTCCATCACTACTCCCAGGTTTCGGGCCTAATCGCTAGTTTTTAGTTGTGATAACTGAAGCTGTGCATTGACTCTAGATCGTTCCTCTTTAGGTCCAAAAATAATGACTTCAGTTTTATTTTTGTTCAGTTGGAGAAAGTTTTGGCACATCCACACATTTATCTGCTCTAAGCATTTATTCAGTGATTGGATGGGTTCAGAGTCACCTGGTGACATCGTAATGTAGAGCTGTGTGTCATAGTTGTGGTAGCTAATATTATTTCCTGTTATGACCTGAGCTAGTGGGAGAATATAAATATTAAATAAGAGGGGTCCTAGGATTGAACCTTGGGGTACCCCACATGTGACCTTTGACCTCTTTGATGAGAAGTTTCCAATTGAAACAAAGAAATCCCTGTTCTTTATGTAGGATTCAAACCAGTCGAGCACCGAACCAGAGAGTCCAACCCAACTTTCAAGTCGATTCAATAATATGTCATGGTCAACAGTGTCAAAAGCTGCACTGAGATCCAACAGAACCAGCACCGTGGTTCTCCCCACAGTCCGTATTTATATGGATATCATTGAATACTTTTACGAGGGCAGTCTCCGTGCTGTGGTGAGCACGAAAACCAGACTGGAAAGTGTCAAAGCAGTTGGTCATCATGAGGAAACTATTTAATTGTTTACACACAGTTTTTTCAATAACTTTGCTGATGAATGGGAGGTTTGAGATTGGCCTGTAATTCTGCAATAGTGATTTGTCCAGGTTGTTCTTTTTTTTTTTTTTTTTTTTTTTTTTTTTTATTATAAAAGCATGTACATTTAGCAGTTAAGAAATAAAAACCTTGTTTGTGAATTTGTTCAAGTGGTTCTGATACTGTGAAGAAATTCTCCTGTCAAACACATTTTACACCTATTGATCTAAATGATAGTCAGCAGATTATGTAATGTATTACACAATGAATCGATGTTAAAGCAGGCAGAAAGACTATTAATGATGAATCCCTTAATGAAAACGAATGCATGAAGGAAACACTCTTATTGCAGTTTAGGCAAGAAAATTAGGATTTTGTTTTTTTAAAAAAGAAATGTCATTATTTGTTTATTTGTATTTTACAATGTATTTCTAATACACTCCTGATCAAAATCTTAAGACCAGTCAAAAAATTGCAAGAATTTGCATTTTGCACTATTGAATCTTAAGAAGATTCTAAGTAGAGCTTCACAATGTTAAAAGAAAATATTAGTGCAAGACAAAAACATTTGAGCGGGGAATTTTCTGAAAACTGCATTTACACTCAAACATGATTTTTTCAGCTGATCAAAAGTTTAAGACCATAGTCTTTAAAAGCCAAAAGCTGTGCAAAAATCTGGATTCCATGTCATGTTCTATGAAGTCTTTACACTGTCAAGACCTCCAGATGGCAAAAGCAAAAAAGTTCACTGACTTTGAACGTGGCAGGATTGTTGAGCTGCATAAGCAAGGCCTCTCACAACGTGCCATTGCTGCTGAGGTTGGACGCAGTAAGACAGTCATTTTGCATTTTTTAAATGATCCTGAGGGTTATGGAACAAAAAGTCAAGCGGTAGACCCAAAAAAATTTCACCAGCTCTGAACCGCAGGATCCGATTGGCTGTCCGTCAAGACAAGGGACGATCCTCTACCCAAATTAAAGCCATTACTGGTGCCGACTGCAGCCCGATAACCATCAGACGGCATCTGCAAGGGAAGGGCTTCAGAAACAAAAACGTCTTCAAAGGCCACGTCTTCTTCAACTCCACAGAATTGCCCGTTTGGACTTTGCAAGGGTGCACCAAACATGGGACATTGAAAGGTGGAAGAAAGTTGTCTTCTCTGATGAGAAAAAGTTTTGGCTTGATGATCCTGATGGCTTCCAACGTTACTGGCATGACAGAGAGATCCCACCTGAGATGTTTTCTACACGGCACAGTGGTGGGGGCGCCATCATGATTTGGGGTGCGTTTTCCTTCAATGGAACAATGGAGCTTCAGGTTGTGCAGGGGCGTCAAACAGCAGCTGGCTATGTGGAGATGTTGCAGCAGGCATCCCTCATGACTGAGGGCCCTCGTCTCTGTGGTAATGATTGGGTTTTTCAACAAGACAATGCTGCAGTTCACAATGCCCGCCTGACAAAGCAGTTCTTCCAAGAGAATAACATCACTCTTTTGGACCATCCTGCATGTTCCCCGGATCTAAACCCAATTGAGAACATTTGGGGATGGATGGCAAGGGAAGTTTACAAAAATGGACATCAGTTCCAGACAGTGGATGCTCTTCGTGAAGCCATTTTCAACACTTGGAGCAATGTTCCCACTAGCCTCCTGGAAACACTGGCATCAAGCATGCCTAAACGATTGTTTGACGTCATCAACAAGAATGGTGGAGCTACTCATTACTGAGTCCTTTTTTTTGGCACTTTGATTTCTGTTTTGGGGGGTTTTGGAGGTTTTTGAGCTATGGTCTTAAACTTTTGATCAGCTGAAAAAATCATGTTTGAGTATAAATGCAGTTTTCAATTAATTCCCCGCTCAAATGTTTTTGTCTCTTATGCTGATTTCTTCTTTTAACATTGTGAAGCTCTACTTAGAACCTTCTTAAGATCCAATAATGCTAAATGCAAATTCTTGCAATTTTTTGACTGGTCTTAAGATTTTGATCAGGAGTGTATTGTGTTAAAAAAATATCGGCATTAAAAAATCTGCAGAATATGTTGATTTTTATTTGGCTAATCAATTAATTGTCAGTTGATTAAAAAAATTATCCTTGCTTGTTTCTGAATGTTCAGTGGTTTATTAAAACAGAGAAACAGGTGAGATGATCAGGTAACATGCACTTTGTCTCGACTCCTAATTAGTCGGTGAATGAATCAGTTCAGCCTTCAGACATGCCAGATAATCACCACGTTCATGTTTCACCAGGTTTAAGGCTTTAATTACTGCTGGAAGAGCCTTCAGACTCCGAAACATGTTGCATGACTTTTTGACAAAAGACAGCTTATAATTTGTGATAAAACAGCTACTAAAATAATTGTGTTATTCTTTAGTAATCAATATTTCTAGTAATATTTCTGCATATTTTCCAAAAGATGCTTTTATTTTGACACCTTATCTGAACATGTCTTCAAATTTATTGAATATTTCTGTAAATGTCAAGTAATTCTCTCTTTTCCTCACTGTCTGCTTGTTTCAGTGTCTGCTTGTTCACATTCACACCGAAATGGATGTGAGTCATTTTCTTGCCTTTGTCCTTTTGTTGTTTCCTGATGGGGATCTGAGCAGGCGGTGAGTGGGACGGTCCGTGACCAGCGCAGCTGCAGCAGCAGCAGCAGGAGCTGCAGCAGCAGCAGCAGGAGCGCAGCAGCAGCAGGAGCTGCAGCAGCAGCAGCAGCAGGAGCAGCAGCAGCAGCAGGAGCTGCAGCAGCAGCAGCAGTAAATCTTTCACTTAGCTTGGAGAATCCCTCAGGTTTGCCACAGGGACCTTTGGCCTCTGCGCCGGTCCTTCCTGTATTAAGCTGTGTAAATGGCTGCATCAGGAAACTTTAAGCTACTGATCATCTGAGGTGTGCAGCATTGTTTGCTCCACAGCCAGGACTGTCCTTGACTGTCACTGAGTTCAGGTTTCACTCCCACCTGGATGAATGATGGATGTTCCTCTAATGGCTTTAAAGTATCTTCCCGCTGTGGGCGTCAGCAGCCAGCATCTGGTGCCCTGTTGTTCACAAACTGCTGAATGGGAAGAACAGGGATATAAAATATTTCATTGTAACTAAAGCAGTTTGGGTTTTATTTGGGATGCCATGGAAACGTCTCTGTTGTGATTTTTACTTTTAAACCTATGTTGCAGCTCTGCAATCAAAATTTAATATAAGGCTTTAGGTTCAGATGGAAAATATTTTGACTGTTGGACATGCTCAGTGTGGATGAGTCATGAGGACAGCTTTGCATTTGCAGAGGCAAAAGACTGAAAGAAATTAGATCTACTTTTATTTTTAGGTATCATCCATTTTTCTCTGTGATATCTGCAAAGCTTTGTGACAAGTTCATGCATCACAGACATCCCTGCGCTCGTCCATCAATGATCTAAATCCGTCCTGAGAACAGATGGGATTTTTTTACTCACCTATATCTGCTTCTCTCATAATGGAAGCCTGAAAAAAACAGGCAAAAAAAATCACAATAAAAATTTTCTTATTGTTTGACATTAAAACAGGAAAAATGTTTTGTGTTTTAGGCCCCCAAAAAATATTTGATTGGTTCCAAAGGGAAATTAGACGTTATTATGGTGATGTTCTGGCCTTTTATTGTTCTCACAGTTGCTTCAGAATATTCAGTTTAAATAGAGAAATATGTGGAAGGATTTTAAGACAGAAAACAGTAAAACATCAGGATCAGAAATGTAAAACTCCATAAATCTTGGATTCACTTTTCAGATGTCTAAAAAGTAGCCAGATATTTAATGCATTCATTTCTATTAATTAATTACTTTGATTGTCATGTTTTTAAACTTTTTTTGTTTTTTTCATACAAAAGTCTCAGGCTGGAATTTGTGTTTATTCGCTGTTTGTGGTACATCAGGATTGAAACTAGAAAACATAAAGTTATCAGAAAAAAAATGCTAACGTTGATCAAGCTCATTAGCTTCCTGACAGACCAAAAATGAGAAATGAACAATTATCTGTCTCTAACATGTGACGGATGTTTTGTTTGTTTAACGGATGGAAGAGTGATGGACCAGGAAGTGAAACCCAGAAAAACTTTTTCTTGATGAAAACCTGAGAACCGAAGACTGGAAGAACCCAACAGAGTCAATTAAAATGTTGTATCCACAGTGTGAAAGTCCCACCGGGTCAAGCTGAACTCTGGTACTGGTGGAATTATTAACCCATTTTTACACAGCAACAGGCTCCAAACATGATGCATATGTGGGATTTTTACTGAGATGTGAGGAAAAGTATTTTATTTCAGAATTAGATTTCAGATGATATTTGTTCTTGTTTAGCAAATAATAAATGGTTTATCTAGAACGTGATTAAAAAGTTTGTTGAACAATAAGTAGGAATTCAGTCTGTTCCGAACAAAACATAAAATAATATTTTATATCTTGAGCCAAATTATGTAAAGTTAAATGTTAAAGAAAGAACAAGAGGAAAGTTTGATTTATTATCTTCCTGATCAGAATTGGAGGTTAGCTGCAGGCTGACTGGAATAAATTGATATATTATTTAACAATGTACTATAAACTTACATTTATATGAATTAGCATTGATGAGCAAATACTGAAAAGATGAAGTGAAAAAGAAAAGATTTCTTGATCTTATAAATGAACAAAACCTGATTTCTCTCCACTCTGAATCAACGAGGCTCAACCAGCAGATGTTACTGGGAGTTTCTGAAATTCTTTCCACTTCATCTGGAGATGAAGCAACAGTTAATGCACTTTAATGACTCATTTCAACTTTTACTTGAATTTGCTTGCAGTTCATTGTTCCAGCCAGAGGTTCTTCATCTGCTGTTCAGGAACCATGGAGAGAAGATGAAAATAATTTCAATCACTTCATCCTGTGACTCAAAACAAAAACCCCGTTTGTTGCATTTATCAGCTTGGACTTTCTGGACATAATGAAGAACTCAGCATGAATTGTGATTTTCCATTGGTCGCACTGTTTGCAATAGAGCAATGATTAAGTTTTGAAGGATGACAGCAGGAAGTGATGACAGAAGCGGAAGTGTTTTTTTTTAACGGAGCAGGTTGACGGCTCTATTGTTAAAATCTAGAGTGAAATGTGCGACAATTCAAATACTCCTGCTGTTGGAAGGGCTTTAATTTGACAGCTGATGAGTAACAGCAGCACAAGAGTGAATTAATAATTCATGACAAAGTTTCACTCTGGCTTTGATCCTTCGCCAGCCCCACAATGTCATTTCTGATAACAGTAATCTGGCAAGTGCATGACTTAAAGTTCTTCAGCTCCTTCAGAGCAAGAACCTGCTGTTTGGAGGTTAAACTTCTTAGAAATAAAACAAAAAAAGGTGATGTGGCTGGGTTGCTGGGTGCAGTGCGGTGCTC
Organism: Poeciliopsis prolifica; assembly: GCF_027474105.1. Lineage (NCBI taxonomy): Eukaryota > Metazoa > Chordata > Actinopteri > Cyprinodontiformes > Poeciliidae > Poeciliopsis > Poeciliopsis prolifica. Next base: position 539,390 of record NW_026562520.1, read on the forward strand.
GATGATTTCAACATAATAAACAGCTCGTTTTAGACACTAAAATATTACCTTATTGCCAGAAAACAGCTGAATGTTTTATTTGCTGTTTTATTTATCTGAAGGTTCCTTTTTGGCTACTCAGAACAGGAAATGAATAAAATAGCTGAATAACTACTTCAGCATGTTGGTAATCAGATTTAGTTTCAGACAAGAACGAGAAGTTTAATATGTGAAAAGTGCCTTATTACTGAAATGAACTGCAGCTCTTTGTTAGGGGTTGTTCACTGAAAGCAGATAATTTGGATTTTAATGTTTTATTCTTGAATCTGAATCACTTGATTTGACTTTTCAGAGAAATTAATCAGAGGAATCAACTCCACTGGAATTACATAACCTCCTAAAAGCAAAAGCTTCTCTTAGAAACAGAATCCTGTCATCAGGAGCAAGAGGAATTTCTGACTGTGGTTTCTGTGCAGACCCATGTTTGAGTTTGGGTTTTCAGGTCACCTGCCCTGTCTGATGTGAACATCTTCCACCTGTGCATTGGTGGAATGACTAAGCAGCTGCAACAAAACTCTCCTGACTGGACAAGATCAAATGCTGGAATAATAACGTTTATTTACTAAGTAAGAGGATTTTCAGAGAGGGTCCATAAGTCAGAGTGATGAGCAAAAACATTCAACATGCATAAAGCTGATCATCCCGCCCCGAGCGGCTGGTCATCAGGTGTAGCCCTGTGGCTCACGACTCACCACAAGCCTGCACACATGCAAATATGAACACAAACCAGTTAACCTCACACACATTCCTATGCAGGAAGCATAGTGAATTCTGTGCAGAATGACTCACTCAGGATCGTTTTGTTGCAAGGCAGCAGGGCTCAGAACTACACCAACATGCAGCTCCAAGCTGCAACAGGGACACAAAAAATTATTCTCATTTGATCAGAATTTCTGTCACATTATGTGTCAGATTAAAAGTATCTTTTTAAAGTAATAACCATTTATATAGCTAATAACCATACTTTTCATGAGCCCACATTTCTGTTTTCTGTTACTTTTTTGTTGGTCTGATGTAATATAATTTTAAATGTCAGATTTTCATTAAAAATCATCATAATTATCAGAAATAGAAGCATCCATTTATGTGTAAACAATTTATGTAATGTGTCTCATTTAGTGACAAAGTTGATAAAATACATGGATTTTTAATAATATCTTAATTTATTGAATGGTTTTCATCACAGGTCTTTAAAATACTGCTAGTTTATAAATGACTGAACGGTTTAGCAATGTTTAGAATCTAATGCTGATCTGAATTATAAAAACTAGATGCTCATGTTGTAAAAGGATTTTGAATTATTTTCATTCTTTTGCTACGCAGTGTTTTTCTACCACATAAGATACAGTATAGTGTGTATTAGTAATGGGATAAAATTTCACTTATACTGACTTTGGCAGACAGAGTGCAGCAGCAGCAGCAACAGCAGCAGCAACAGCAGCAGCTGCAGCAGCAGCAGCAGCAGCAACAGCAGCTGCAGCAGCTGCAGCAGCAGCAGCAGCAACAGCAGCTGCAGCAGCTGCAGCAGCAGCAGCAGCAGCTGCAGCAGCTGTAGCAGCAGCAGGCTGGATTCACATGCTGAGTTCTGATGCAAATAAAAAACTTTCGTCATTGTGTGGTTAGTTACTAGTCTCTAATTTTCTGTTTCTCCCAGATTTAAGACATAATTTTACACAAATGGGTAAAGAAGAAAAGGCATCAGATACGAGACTATTTCTCACCTAGATTTCTACCTCATGCATTCCTGCTGCAACAAGGCGATTGAGGGAAAATTTCACTGCAAGCAACACCTGCCTTCATGGTGATGAGCTCCTTACAGGTAATAATCTCTCACAACTGTTGTTCCTGCTGTTCAGCCATTTTCCCCAACTGTCTCTGCACACAACCAGAGCAGTGATGAGAACATAACTGATGTTTTTTAAGCTGATGTTCCATGTACTATGATTTTTGTTTTTAATTTTAGTAACAGATGATAAATGACTTGCTGTTGCCTGAAATGAAGCATGAAAAGTCAACAGCAGTGATGAGGTGAGCAGCACAGACAGCGTCTCGGCTGCAGCGTCTCTGCTGCAGCGCGCGCTGTGCTGCGTCTTCCTGTCTTTGTCCTTGGTCACAGCGAGCTGCACTGATAATTGCTTCACTGATTATCACTGTACTGTAATTAGTTGGGGCCTGGCTCTCTGCCACACGCAGCTCATTAAGTCATTCATTCAACAAGCTCCACCTGTGCTGCTCTATTATGATCTATGTATTAGTGCTGAGAGGAAAGGTTAAATCGTGCACAAGTTGTGACACATTATGTGTTGAAGAAATAGTTGTTGCAGTATTTCATACAGAAATCAACTGACATAACTGACTGATGATTCTCTGAGTTTCAACGTTGCCTCTAAAAACAAAGTGGACACTTTATATGCAGGTTTCTGATTTGACCGTGAACAATCAGCTTCTTTCTCATTATGGAAAACTTCACAGTCGATGATGGTAACTCAGGATGTAACGCATGAAAAATAATCAACAAGTGATTTAGATCATTGATATTTTAAAATCAAGTCAGAGTAAATTCCCAAATACTCTGATCAAATATGTCGACTCTGATGTCTGTTTATGTTTGATTTCTGGTTCAAAACCTGTTTGATTTACACCCTGCAGTAAACCAGAAGCCTGACAGCTTCTTTAAACACCTGTAATATGAATATTACCTGTGATATGAATATATTTGATAGATCAATATGATAGACATATATGATATGAACTCAGAAACTTTTCATAGCTTCAGTTTTTTACATACAGCATAATAGAAATCAAAACTCAGATTCTTCCCTTATATTTCATCTTAAACCTGAGTCTGAAGACAAAATGCTAAAATTAATAATCAAACCTTGTTGTGTTTGTTCACTAAATGATTTGTATGCAGTTTTTTTAATTTATCTAAATACATATGATAATCAAAGTAATTATTCTCATCTGACGTGTTTTGTTCTCCAGCCTGTAACATCCTGACTCGCCTGTAGGGGTCACTAAATCCTCCTCTCTTCCCCAAACTTCCTTCCCTTCTTGTTCCACTGGAAACCTCTGGATAACGGACACGGTGAGCCGTCAGGGGGCGGCCCGGACACTTTGTTCAAGTCAAGAAGCAGGAAAGAAACTCTGAGCTTTCCGAACCGCTGGAGGTTCTGGGCTGAAGTTCCCTGG
>NW_026562521.1:0-27500 GCF_027474105.1 Poeciliopsis prolifica
TTCTTGAGGGACAGCAACACCTGCAACAGGAAGTAGGATGGTGAAGCAGCGACCAGGAGCAGGTGACCTCTGACCTGGTCAATGCTTCACCTCTTTTACTTCAAAGTCGACCAGAACTTTGACGACGTCGTCTGCAGCCGGTCCTTCACTGGCCGAGGCCGTCTGACCGTCAGACCGCCGTGGCTCCGCCTCTGGCTGTCCGCTAAGCTCCGCCTTCCCTGCAGAGGTAAACTCAGGTTTAGTTCTTTAAGTAATCTGAAGCTCAAGACTGAACCAGTTCCTCCAGGAGAATTCCTCTGGTTCCGCTAAACTGCAGTTCCCCCTTAAGGCATAGAGAGACAGCGTTTTATCGGACTGCTTCTCTTTGTAGCCAACATGTCCAGGTTGTCTTCTTCAGGCCCGAACTGAGCAACAATACAGAGCCTCCACTTTAGGACAGCAACTGTTCTCCAACATTCCTCAGGTGAGAAGCTCTGAGGTCCAGATCAGTGGTCCCCAATCTTTTGATCACTGTGGCCGGCTGGGGGAAGGGCGGGGCTTCTGCATGTTGGTGTGCCCGCTAAAGCATAGTTCACATGGCACCATTTTCAATTTTTTGCCTCGATTTTTCCCTTACGACAATCTTAGAATGTTCCGAGTTCTAAGATTTCCACTTGAGATTATCAAACGATCATCCTGCAGTGTGAAGCGTTCTACGTCTGATCGTGTCCAGGCGGTACAACGTCGGGCCCGCTCCCATCTAAAATCTGCCATTTTCAACATCGTCTTGGCCCGACTATCGCAGACTGAGGGGTTTTGCCCGACCGGCAGCGAGAACGCAGCCTGTTGAATGTGACAGGCAGCCAATCAGAAAGAGCGGTGACGTAAGAATGGAGAGGAATAAACATGCCGAATCTTCATTCAGCATTTATTCATTCAATATCAACAGGAATGATAAGGAGCGAAACTGGTATCGCAGTTGATGAACCTGGTAACCTTTCAGCTATCATTAACCGGCACAGTTATAACAATAAGTTTCTTCATTAGGGTTAGGGTCAGAGCCGGGGCTTGGCCTGACACTAGCCCGGTTCACAAGGCAAGATTTTAAAGTTAATGCAGGCTCCTTATCCATTATTTTGTGGCCATTGTTTTCAATTTAAACATCAAAACAGTAAAAACATAATCATATAATTAAGAGGTGAGGCTAAAAGAAACCACAGAACAGAAAACAATGCACACAACAATTTTAACTCCAAAAAAACAAAAAACTCATCTCCAGATCATGATGCAGCTGCTCCTTTTATCAAACGACTTTTCTTTTTGTTTCGTCTTTAAAATGATCCACAAACTATCACTGCTGCTCCTGCATCATGTTGATTATTCTGAATTCACTGTGGGATGTTGGGTTTTACTGGATCTTCTTCTGGAGCCGGGACGTTCAGTGGAACCGGGACGTTCAGTGGAACCGGGACGTTCAGTGGAACCGGGACATTCAGTGGAACCGGGACCGGGACGTTCAGTGGAACCGGTTCTGGTGCAGTGGAACCAGGACGTTCAGTGGAACCGGGACGTTCAGTGGAACCGGGTCGTTCAGTGGAACCAGGACGTTCAGTGGAACCGGTTCTGGTTCCATGTTGCTCCTGGACTCTCAAACCGACCGAACCTGTTGGACTTTTATCGGCTCTGAGGTCACAGAGGTTTGGGAAATCGGCCAACGATCCTTAAACCAACCAGACCTAGAACTCACATCTCCTCTCCTCTTGACCTCTGACCTCACGCTGTCTGACTCTGGTCACTATGGTAACGGTTACATATCCCTTCAAAATAAGATGCGCCACAAAAACCAACATTTAGTTTTCTAAACATTTAACTCAGGATATCGACTGATGGACCCTGAGCTGTTTCTCCTGCTGGAGACGCTGAAGTGATGCTCAGGGAGACACTGGGTCTCCATGGTGATGCAGTCTGAAGCTTCATTGGCTCATCAGGTCACCTGATCATGCAGAGCAGCTTGGACTGTGGGAATCAACCCACCGGGACAAACCCATCCTCCTGCCTCTCTGGGCCTGCAGACAAACTTTCCAAAGAATCTGATCTGGTTCTGTTCATTTTGCTGCTTGTGGATCAATGTTGGCGCCAAAACGCAGCCGAGAGAATCCGGTAAAGGATTTTCAAAATAAAAGACCCTGCAGACTCACATAATACAGAAAACTGACATATATTTAATCCTCTGTTGCGTGGCCCGGGACCAACTGGTCCACGGACCGGGACCAGTTCGTGGACTGGGTTTGGGGACCACTGGTCTCCATGGCCTTGAGACTCAGCTGCTCTCCAGAGAGAGAAGACCATGGAGGGAGGTTGGGTTACTGTCTGAGTTAGAGATCAATTACTGACCTATTTCACTCCATCAAGGTTCTCTGGAAACACACCCACAGCATCACAGGTCCTCCACTGTACTTCACCCAGCTGGGGGTTTGATTCTGAAGAACTCGGTCTGGGTCTCATCAGACCAAAGTTCTGGTCCAGTTCAAGTCCCAGTATGATGGTAAGAGGAGTTGTTGACCCTACTGAGTGCTAAGAGACTGAGCTGGGTTCTGGTTCGACCCAGTTGGCTCAGGTCCATTTAGTTACCTCTGGATGTAGTTCTGGAGCCAATTTCAACTGGGACGCTTCTTGTCTTTCCCATTTTGAAGAGTGGGTCAGGGGTTAGGGTAGAGGCGAACGTACCTACGGTTGCTGCCGATATGACGTCAGCGCCGGAGTCTTTACTTCCCTCTCCGATGTTCTCCACCAGGATCTTCATCAGCACGCCCAGCTCCTCTTCCCCCAGACTCACCTGCAGGTCCAGGTGGACAGGTCAGCATCTTAACGGGGACGACGTCCTGATTGGTGCGCAGAGACTTACTCTGAGGGAGCGCAGGACGCCCTGCACCTGGACGGCAGGGATCTCCGTCAGCCAGGAAGCAGCCAGGTTTCTGGTGACCAGCAGCTCCACGTTGATCGGCTGAAGGATCTCGATGTCTTTGGGAGGAAAGTCGAGCTCCGGCGTTTTTCTGAAACCACAGGAACATCGAAACACATTTGCTTCTTCCAGGAGGCAGAACCAGAAACTTCCCTATTCCAGCTTCATTACAGACTCAGCTTAACTCCAATAGTTTGAAATATCTCAGGTTGCCACTTCCCAAAGTTGCTGCACCACAGTGAAGAAAACATTGGTCTCCTCTGCAAGTCATAAACATTCAGGAGAAGCCGACCCTGGAGCAACATCAACATCGAATTGCCAAATCATAAAAGCTTCATTCTGGTTTGGAGAAGCTGCTTAGCGTCTGGCCCTTTAACTGAGAGGCAACTTGGCAACCAAAGCCCTTCGTTCTTCCACTCAACTTTTTCTGACTGATTGAGTCAAAGATTGAAAGCAGTCCTGATGCAGAACTTTGCATTCGGCGGACACTGCGACTCTTCCAAGTAGGGAACCAGGTCAACTAGGGCAACAAGGGCAAATAGGGTAACTAGGGCAACAAGGGCAACTAGGGCAACTAGGGCAAATAGGGTAACTAGGGCAACAAGGGTAACTAGGGCAACAAGGGTAACTAGGGCAAATAGGGTAACTAGGGCAACAAGGGTAACTAGGGCAAATAGGGTAACTAGGGCAACAAGGGTAACTAGGGCAACTAGGGCAAATAGGGTAACTAGGGCAACAAGGGAAACTAGGGCAACAAGGGTAACTAGGGCAACTAGGGCAAATAGGGTAACTAGGGCAACAAGGGAAACTAGGGCAACAAGGGCAAATAGGGTAACTAGGGCAACAAGGGCAACTAGGGCAACAAGGCAACTAGGGCAACAAGGGAAACTAGGGCAACAAGGGTAACTAGGGCAAAAAGGGCCAATAGGGCAAAAAGGGCCAATAGGGTAACTAGGGCAACAAGGGCAACTAGGGCAACAAGGGCCAATAGGGTAACTAGGGCAACAAGGGCAACTAGGGGAACAAGGCTGTAAATAGACTAATTTGCAAAGTTGTCCTACTTCCATCAGCTACAGAAATACAGCAGAGACAAAGACTGTCTCCATGTCCTCAGACTGTCTCCATGTCCTCAGACTGTCTCCATGTCCTCAGACTGTCTGCTCTGCAGTCAACATGTTCATGAGATTAGGGATTTCTCCAGAGTCACTGAACTTCAAACACAGCGAAGCACTTTTTATAAAGCCAGAGTTCCTTCACATCCTGAGTTTTACCTGAAGTCCTTGAGTCCAACCATATAGCTGATTGACCGCTAACATCCTAGCGCTAACTGATCGTTTAGCTCCAAGTCTGTAACAATTGCAGGCTTCAGATAACCGTTTCAGACAATAAAGTTCCTGAATTGTTTTCTGCAGATGTTTCTGGTTTAAGTTCCTCGCAGATTGGATCGATACCTGCAGAGTTTCAGCTGCGTCAGCTTTATGTCCATCTTCTCCATCACGGCCGGCAGAGGTAACCCTTCACTTGGCCGCAGAGCAAAGCTGTTGTCCACCGTGATCAGCCCCAGATCCACCACCAGGGCATTCTGGGAGGTGGAGGACTGAGGGACAATGATGAGGGGAGCCTTCAGCCTGATGTCCGTGGACAGACGGAAACTCTTCTGAGCGAAGTCTCGGACGCTGGACGCAGCTCTCTCTGCGGCCTGAGAAGTGGCGGCACTCAGAGCGTCTTTAGCCGTCTGAAAGTTGTCAATGAACATCTGGAACACAGACAGCCGAGCGAGCGTGAGGCCTCGTGTTTGGCCGAAGCGTTCACTGGATGTATGGAGTATTCAGGTTGGTTCTGTTTCATAAATACGATGACAGCAATACGAACCTTCTGAAAACAGCTTTGAAACATTGGCTTTAAATCTCTGAAGATACAATAAAAAGTCGCTGAGCTAAAAGATGCTAAATGTCGGCTTGCAATAAAAGCTGTTTGAAGGTTCATAAAGGAAGCGCCACATTTAGAAAACATGAGGAACAAATTCAAGTCAGGAAGTGAGGTCATTCAGGCAGAGGTCATGTGACAGAGGGGGCATGGCAGTGAACAGATGAGGTGAATGATGGCATTTGGGTGAGTTGCATGGCACATGTAGAGAAATGAGGCCTTGGTGTAGTCAGGCATGGGAAACATTCATTTAGAGCTCCATCGGTTTCTGCTGCGCTCACTCGAGATTCCAGTCTCAACAAGTTGGTCCAACGGGTTCGGCGGTACCAGGACCACTGGACGGACACTAGGGTCAAACAAAGATGACTCTAAACTCCGCTCAATAAATCAACCCGAGCACTAGATCTGACAAACAAGTAGAACATCTGGACTCGTTTGAGTCTCCATTGGCCAACAGAATCCAGTTTAAGCTAACTTCTAAACTATTTTTGACCAAAATATGTCATTTCTTTTTGCATTTTGAAATATTACAAACACTGTCCAGCAGTGAAGCTGATAATCTAATCCATACATCTGTTCCTTCAGGGCTGGATTCCACAAAGTGCAGCCCTTAAAGTTCTGATGTTAGCTGCAGCTAACTAATCCATATTGTAATCTCAAATTCTCATCAATAAACTAAGAGATCTTATTGGTCCAGATGTTCCTACCAGAACCTCTCGGTACCAGCCTGCTGGTTTCTCGAGGTTCCAGATGCTTTAGACTCGGTTGACGGAGGCGACACCCTGGATACTTTCTAGACTGGAATTAAAACCTGGTGGACTGGCTGAGGTTTTCCTGATCTGTCTCTGCAGTTATGCTGCTGGGGACAAACTGACCACTGACCACTCACTCTGCTACTTTCTCCTACTACTCCCCAGTTATCTGCATTTACTGTTAGAATTAACTTCCTGTTCTGACCAAATCAGAACCAAACGGCCTGGTTTTGTCTAACAGCAGGTTCAGGATTGTTCAAATCGCCAACCAGTTTTAGGAGTTAGAGTTCTGAAGCTCTGGATCTAGTTGGCTCCACCTGCTGACCTTCAGAAAGAAACAGCAGATTGGAGTAAGATCCCTTATCAGAACCTTAGAGGTCAAACAGAACTTCTGCTTTAGGCCTGTTACCAACTGCAGGTGTTCATGATGACAAAGCCTGGGTGGTGCAACATCTAACCCTAACCCTAACCCTGCACCCAGGATGGCTAGATGCTTCCAGTTTGCTAATGTTAGGTTCTCCTTGTAAGTCCGAATGGGTCGAGGATAACTTGGGTTCAGGTCGGGGTAAACCAGGTCACAGGGACCTTAAACCAGATGAGTTTAGAGGAGAGCTGAGGGGGCAGCGGGGGAAAGCAGGAGGTTTGATGCAGTTCAGAGCTGCATGCTGGATGCTGTACCTCATCAGCTGACGGGTACTGAAAGCTAAAGGAAGCCTGTAAGGACAAAACACACCAAGACAGAAGACATTAGAGATGACAACAGGTGAGGAGAACATGCAACAGAGAACAGACACCAAACATTCGGGCTTTGACCTGCAGCTGCATCTAAATCTGAAAGGTGCCTGCAGGCTGCGTTCATCGCTTCCTTCAGCCCAGGAAGTGACATCACCGTTACTACTGCTTCCTGTTGCCTGTTCCTGGCGCACACAAGCTGCATCCATGGAGGAATATTTCTAAACTAAAGTGAAGTTTTCTGATGTGTCAACAAAATACCAGAACTGACCTCAAATGACCCCGAGGTCAGTTTGCCGTTCCTCCTCGTTTGGAAAGGCAAGTTCAGGAACTGAGAATGTCAGGAGCCATTAGCTGCTGGAAGACCCTCATCATTTTCCACCGTGAAAGGAGTTTCACCATGTTCATTGATCGATTGATTGACTGCTGTTCAGAGAGAGGCTGCTGATGGTCCCAAGAGCCAAACATGGAGCTGCTTGGACAAGATATTCAGAGGAAGCTCAGTGAGGCTTTTAAACCTTAAGCATGGTAGCGGCTGCATCAGGCTGTGGCTGCACTGCACAATCTGGATGTTGTAAAGTTGAACCACCTGCAGGTTCCAGCAAACATTTCAATTAGCTCTAACCTTTGACCTCAACTTCATGAACTTTGATCAGAAGCTGGTGGCAAATATTAGTAGAGTTGTATTTCTACTTGTGACCCAATGTGAATCAGAGACAAACCAAACAATCTGATTCCACTGTGGGAACAGAACCGGCCCGATAATTCACTACCATCTCACGACCAACGACGTTTAAATCGACCAATCAGAACAGCAACACAGAGACAGACTGTGTTGCCATGGGAACAGATCCAGGTTAAATCCTGCTGATCATTTTTTATCAAGTCCAAGCAGAACCGGCCCGGTTCACACACTGGACCTGAAGGGGTGAAAGGGTGTGTGTGTAGGTGTGTGTGTGTGTAGGTGTGTGTGTGTAGGTGTGTGTGTGTGTATGTGTGTGTGTGTGTAGGTGTGTGTGTGTATAGGTGTGTGTGTGTAGGTGTCTGTGTGTGTGTGTGTGTGTGTAGGTGTGTGTCTGTGTGTGTGTGTGTGTGTGTGTAGGTGTGTATGTGTGTGTGTGTGTGTGTGTAGGTGTGTATGTGTGTGTGTGTGTGTGTGTGTGTGTGTGTGTGTGTGTGTGTGTAGTGTGTGTGTGTGTGTGTGTGGTGTGTGTGTGTGTGTGTGTAGGTGTGTGTGTGTGTGTGTGTGTGTGTGTGTGTGTGTGTGTGTGTGTAGGTGTGTGTGTGTGTGTGTGTGTGTGTGTGTGTGTGTGGTGTGTGTGTGTGTAGGTGTGTGTGTGCTGCTGCGGCTGCTGACCAGGAGGGACATGAAGAACTTGTGCAGGTAGATGATCTGGATGCAGCCCAGACTCAAGGTCACCTTCCCGTCCACCTTTGACATATCTCTGTATCCGTCCCCCTGCGTTGCCCCCGGAAACAAGGACAGCTTGAAGTTGAACACCTCCTCGCCTACGATTGACACGGCCTGTAGGATGGAAGAAGGTTACATCACTTCCTGTGCTGCTCGCTGTACCCTCAGCAGACGGCGTCCCGTCTCCGTGTCTCGCCGACCTTCCTGTGGACGGTCTTGGGGTTGGCGTCCATCACCACGATGTCTCTGAGGCGGGCGAACACTTCTGTCTCCTTCGCCTGCACAAAACACGAGGCGTCGACACCTGAGAGGAGGCGACACGGCTTAGGTTAGGTCGCTCCTCCCACAGGAAGTCAGCTGACAGGAAGTGATTCATACCCTTGACTCTGATGTCAGCGATGCTGCCATGGTCATCGCACACCTCAACATGGAAGCAGCCCAACATGGCGAAGAGCCTGAAGCTGAAGATGCTGCCGCCATCTTTACTGCCTTTAGACTCTGCAGAGCAGCGTGCACACACACACACACACACACACACACACGGAAGTTTAGTGGAAGGAGAAACTGTGTTAGAAAAAGAAGCAGTGGAAAAACTGAGCAAAGTTTTATTCCCAGTAATTTGTGGAAAAGATTAATTGTATTGATTTTCTGGTTGATGAAAACATTTGGGATTAAAGGCGAAGTTTGATGTTTTTAGTGCCAATTCATAGAGAAATCCAGTAGATGTTCCATTCAGCTGATACAAAAACACTACACATACTAAATATGACAAAAGCAGTTTGACTTCCTCATTTAGTGCCTTGAAATTGGGCCTCTGTCTCTTTAAGAAGCTGCTGCTCTTCCTGAAGCTCCGCCTCCAGGAAGTCATCCCAACATGACTCCTCTATTAACCCTTTAACGTTTTTACCAGCATTGCTCTGAGCAGCTGCTCCTATGATGAGCTAATTGCTGTTGGCTAGTCTGAAGGAGCTGAGTGGGTGAGGAGCTGCACCTTGAAGGCGGGGCTATGTCCACCAAGGTGTTTTACGTTTGTCAGGGGCAGCTACCTGGACCTCATGGAGCGTACATGACCCAGCATGCGTGAGTAGAAAGGTGTGTTTTTGTTCAGGTTTGGTCAACTTTGGTATTGGCACGTTTGAAAGTTTGCAATGAGTTCACACTCGCTGAGCTAGCCCGTTTTAGCGTGCGCTCCGTTGTGCTCAGGTGAAGGCGTCAGCTGCAAAGTGAGTTCAGAAAGCTGAGATAGATGAGTTTCTGCAGATATTCACAGGGGAAATACTGACGACCTTTGACTTGTCCATGCTAACAGCCAGCAAGTGTTCCACCTCTCCACAGAGGAATAATGTTAATATAATGTTGATCAAATTAAACCATTATTTGAAACCTGCCAGGAATATGAACAGTTGAGGGTTTACCTGCAGTGCAATGAATCTTAACATGAGTTTAAGAGTAAACTCATATTAACCAGTTCAATATCATCAAACTGCTTGATGATATTATAGTTTATGAGAGCCATCTGTGGGAGCCAGACTCACCTGTCCGACTCTGCTGTGTCTTCTGGACCTGTTTCTCAGCGTCCTGGTCCCGCATGGCGCTGAGCCGCGGTGGCACAGCGCTGTTCAGGTAGCTAATGGTCGCGAGCAGAGCTTTGGTATGAAGCAGGAAGTCCAGAGAGGAAACTTCCACCTGGAACAGCAGAACCACCTGTAACAGCTGTACACCGACCGGAACCTGCCTGGAACCCATGAAGCACTAAACCCACCTTCAGCGTCTGCTCCGTGTTGTTGAACAGAGACTGGAAACTGGGACCATTGGGGTCGACCTGCAGCGACACTGAGTGTTAGCCCCTCCCACTTAGCTGTTAGCCCCCACGAGCCGTTAGCTCCTCCCACAGTCAGCTCACCTTGATGAACTCCACCTTCAGCAGGTTGGAGTCCTGCTGTTGGGAGGAGCTGATGAGGTGGAGCGGAGCGCTGCCCCCTGAAAAGTCAAACAACCAACGATGAGACAGTGAACGGCTTCACAAGAGCCCAGAGCCAAAGATCCGGTTTTGGACCCGGACTCTTCTGGGGCAGCAGGTGATGAAGACCTCGGAGTCTGAGGAAGGTCAGCATCTCCAGACATGAGTCTCACATCTGAATGTTGAGACTCTTGACGGTTCAGGTTAAGAGACCTCACCCTCTTAACTGAGCCGCAGAGGGTGAGGTCAAAGGTCACAGCCAGGTGTGTCAGATATCATCTGGCTTTAGTGTTGGAAGAACCTCCAGAACAAACAGCTTCATGATGTTTAGAGAACCATACACAGAGGTCTTGTTCCCAACCGGCCGCAGAACCAATCGGGTCGGCCAAAAGCAAGACTTCGTTTTTGTTCCAAACTGAGAGGAACTTTATTTTTCTCTGCGTTGATACTTCGGCTCCAACTTCACTTCAGGCACAAAGGGTGAAAAGTTTTATTCAATGTGCCAAAAAAATCTAAACTTTTGTTGCATTTAGTCAGTAAGAACCAGAACCAGCTAGAACCAGCCGGAACCAGCTAGAACCAGCCGGAACCAGCTAGAACCAGCCGGAACCAGCTGAAACCAGCCGGAACCAGCTAGAACCAGCCGAAACCAGCTAGAACCAGCCGGAACCAGGTAGAACCAGCCGGAACCAGCTAGAACCAGCCGGAACCAGCTAGAACCAGCCGGAACCAGCTAGAACCAGCCGAAACCAGCTAGAACCAGTCGGAACCAGTTAGAACCAGCCGGAACCAGCTGAAACCAGCCGGAACCAGCTAGAACCAGCCGAAACCAGCTAGAACCAGCCGAAACCAGCTAGAACCAGCCGGAACCAGGTAGAACCAGCCGGAACCAGCTAGAACCAGCCGGAACCAGCTAGAACCAGCCGGAACCAGCTAGAACCAGCTGGAACCAGCCAGAATCAGCTGAAACCAGCCAGAACCAGCCGGAACCAGTTAGAACCTTTCAGAACCTGCCAGAACTGCGTCGGCAGGCAGCAGCTCACCTGGAACGTCACGGTAGTCAACGGCAAAGCGCCGCAGGTACGCGGTGACGCTCCGATCCAAGCTTCGCATTTTCCCCTCGGCTCCGAGCTGGGACACATTGAAGGACAGAACCGTCTTCTCCTGGTCCTCCTGCCGGGTCAGCTCCAGCAGAACCTGAAGACACGAGGTCAGAGGTCACACCACGCCGATCCCATCCGCCACCTCGGCCCAGCGGCACCGGCCGACCTCTCTGAGCTCGAAATTGAAGTGAACGTTGACGAGTTCTTCCTCAGCCGACCGCTGGAGATCCGTCACCTTCTCACCGCCGTCTTCTTCAGAGTCTGGAGGACGGAGAGACGGAGAGACGGTGAGACGGTGAGACGGCGTCCTGTCCAGGTCCAGGGTCGGAGTGAAGCTGCAGCTCACCTGTGTCGAAGGCGTCCAAGAAGGAGGGGCCGAGACTCTGAGCCAGAGGATGCGTCACAGCCAACGGCAACACCTGAGACGTCTCAATCAGAAGCTACTTTAGATGTTTGTTCAGTTTTGTGTCACATAATTGAACAGCTTTCCTGTTTTTTCTCATCTAAAATCTTTCTTTTCATTCAGTTTTTATGTTAATTCTTTTATAAATCACAGTTTCACAAACAGCTGCAGTGAATGATGCACTGGGGGTTCAGGGATTGGACTAGGACAGCTGACCTTCTCAGAGGGGGTGGGAGGAGCAGAGCCGGCCGTGGGCAGCGGGACGCTCTCCACCAGATCCAGGACGTTCTGGATCTTCCGGTCTGAGATTCTGACATGCATGAGCGGCAGCTCGCCAGACACCTTGAACCTGCGCACAGGAAACGGCTTCAGCGTCGGAGCCAGGCAGCGAGGCGGGGTCAGGGGTCGTACCTGGGCATGCGGACGTCCTTTTCCACCATGCACTTGGCCAGGTGGAGCGTGAGGTCCATGGGCCGCAGACGTGCTGCGCCGAGGAACTCTGCAGCCGCGCCGTCTTCCAAGCCTCTCCTGAAAGCGGTTTGCTGCCTCAGATCATCTGCATCGACTGAATCTAAAGCTGACCTGCTGTGAGTGTGACCTCTGACCTGACTTGCTGTAGAGCAGCTGGACCTTCCTCAGCCCCACGTCGTACCGCTCGTAGGCTCGATCCATGATCTCCTCCAGAGACGAGGAGGACGATGAACCCGACTGCCCTGGTCCACGCTGTACAGCTGCAAAACAACCCGGGTTAAAGCGGCAAGAATGGAGCGTTGGGTTTGGACCAAACAGCCTTGAACTCTGACTGAAGACGTTTAAAACTCAGGAAACACGGAGACATTTCACCAAATTCAGAGGGAAACGAAGCTGACCTGGAAGCTACCAAAGTCCACGATCAGCAGGTCTGACTCGCTGCTGTAAAAGCCGGACTTTGGTACGATCAGGTAGGACGGTTTCAGGTCGATCTTCAGATCCAGGACCTTCCGCGTTTCAATGATGTGAGACAAACCTGCAAAGACCAGAACCAAGCACAGACTGACTGACTGTGGGCACAGACTGACTGACTGTGGGCACAGACTGACTGACTGTGGGCACAGACAGACTGACTGTGGGCACAGACTGACTGACTGTGGGCACAGACTGACTGACTGTGGGCACAGACAGACTGACTGTGGGCACAAACAGACTGACTGTGGGCACAGACTGACTGACTGACTGTGGGCTCCGCCGCTCTGATCCAGCGTCTTGCTGCTGGTCTCACCTGCAGCAGTCTTCTCTTTGATCTCCTCCAGTTTGGACAGCGTGGCCGACGTCAGGACCTCCAGGTCTACGCCTTTCCCCGTCTTGAAGAAGTCCACCATGCTGTTGACAGTCACTGGAGGATGTCGTGGAAAATGTGAAGGTTTCTATGATTATGAGCAAAACAATGCATGACAGTATAATATGTAATGCATGTGTTCTGAAGCCGTTTCTCTGGCCTCTGTATTACTATGAAATTTTCCAATTGTTTCTTAGTTTGCACCTCTTGACGTCCTTGAATGTTCAATTTCCCCTATAAAAGAAGACGTGTATGCCCTTCCAACACTGAAAAACATTTGAATAAATACTGATTAAGATTGTTTCTTATGGTTTCTGAAAGTTTTTCCTCACTTTGTTACAACAAGGAGAAGCAGGCCAACGTGGAAGAGCTGGCTCCGAAGCATTGGACACAGACTTGACCTTTCACCCTCAGAATCTACTCTCCTCCAGGTCCCTTCAAGCAGCAGCAATCGAAAAACCCTGAAGAGTTCTGCTAAAAGGTTCTGAACTGCCATAATTATATTCAATGAAAGGAGGACAGTTTGTTCTCTTGTAACTGGCTGACTGGCCCAAGTCTGCCCGAGTTTGGCTGGAATGAATCTTCTGAGGACTCCAGGCAGGTTCTGACGCCACTGAAGAGAAACTGGATCTCCCTGTTGAATCCATTTTTAGTGCTCTTAATTGACCACTAGAGCCTAGACCGGGAAACAAACCCAGGACAACAGCCCCACCCAGCACCCTGATCTCTGCAGTGTGGGGATCAGGTCCATTTAGAACCGTCGCCTGGTTCTAAATGGACCTGAAAGCCGGGAAAGAGACCTCAGAGGGCTGGTGTCGGACCGTTTCTCCAGCCTACAGACGGCTGAGGTGGCAGAACCACAGAGCTGATGGCCAGCTGGGTCCAGGAAAGTGAAAACACTCTTCTGACCTACTGATGATCTTCCTCTGCTCTAGTTTTCCAACTCAGGAATAAAAAGCTGACAAAATACTGGAGGTTCTGATTATGTGAACGTCAAGTATCACTGAAACCCTTCCTCCTGCAGGGTGGAGTATGACAAATAACCCAAAAACCAACAGTGAACCTGGTGAAGATGGGGAAACTCTGAGCTGTCGTCAATGTAACAGCTCTCATTAGAAAATGTTGAAAGTATTTAGACCTTAATATGCATTTTTCATGTGGCCTTCACAGATTAAGAAAATGATTTGGCACTGAAATGTGACTTGATGCAAACAGTCCCGTTTCCTGATGGGTGCCAACAAAGGTGAGACTAATATTCAGATTTGCCTCAGCAGCGCCCCCTAGGCTCCCAGAGTTGCAGTGACCTTGTTAATCACAGAACTCTGCCATTCATCGTTTTGTACGTGTGGCTCATCTAAAACCTCCAGGACTGGAGTTTCACATCCCTGATCTAGAGTCATATATCTAGAGTTATAGATCTAGAGAACGTGCACAGCTTCAGTTATTTCAACTAAAATTAGCGATCAGCCTGACCCATGGGTGTTTTGATGACCCCTGACCTCTGACCCTCCAGAGTCACATAAAGACAGTCACAAAGTCGGTCTTCTGTCACCTGCAGAGCGTCTGGAGGTCTGATGTCTCAGAGAGACACTGGTTCATCTTCAGTGGCATCGATTCCGCAGCAGGGTCTGTCCAACACATCAATCCTGCAGCTGCTGCTGGAGTTCTGACCAGAACCAGAACCAGGAGGATGGAGCACATGGACCTGGTTCTACAGTCCCTCACTGGCTCCCTGCAGCTCAGAGACTAGACTTTAAATACTGTTAGTTTATAAATCACTGAGTGACTCATTAAAGACCTGCTGCTGTATCAACCTTCCAGACCCATCAGGTTCTGGTTCTGGTTCTCCTCTGCATCAGAATCAGAACCAAATCAGGAGAAACAACATTCAGCTTCTATGGACCACAAATCTGGAACAAACTTCCAGAAAACTGTAAAATAGCTGAAACACTGAGATCCTTTAAATCCAGACTAAAACCAGCTGCTGGAGTTTTATTTGAAACATAATCAGTAATGAATTTCATGTAAGATTGTTGACTCTATGCTGCATGACTTTGTTATGTTTGTTATGATGTAAAGCACTGTGAAATGCCTTGCTGCTGAAATGTGCAGCATTTGATTGAGTGATTGATAATAGTCAGCTTACCGCGTCGTAGATGATCTCCACTGGCTGGGAGTGGATCTTCAGCAGCTGGTCTCCAGAACTCTCCTCAGGGTTCAACTCAAACCACGTTGAGAAGCGATGATGAAGAATCGCCCACGGAGGCGATGAGTGAGGGGACAGCGCCCCGCTGCTGCAGCCCTGTGACGTACCAGTGCTCCAGCGCCACCTCCACCCTGCAGGAGGAAGCAACTGGTGTGAGATAGGGTTAGGGGTTAGGGGTGAGGCGGGCCAGCGGGTTCCACAGGAAACGCTCCTACTGACGCGCTGCGCGCCGGGTCTCTGGGATATCTTGGTGCTCAGGTTGACCATCTGGATGTTGAGGATCTCCGGGACGTCGCGCTGCTCTCTGATGGTCACTGATGTTTTGAGCAGCTGGAAGGTGATAATGGCACCGACGTACTGAAACACAGAAGGCTGGGTTACTGGCCATCTTAGGACAACGTTTCACTTCATTAAGGTTCTGATCCCTGAGGATGAGGTCTGGGCTTTGACTAGGCTACTGTAACACCATGATTCTATTCTCTTTTCAGCCATTGTGTTCTAGATCTGCTTATATATTTGGATCCCGGTTCTCTTCAGATGCAGTTTGGACCAAGCTTCAGCTGCTGGCAGATGGACTCACACTGGACTCTAGAAAACTTTGGGTCCAGAGTGGAAGTCCTGGTCAGCTCAGAGACAGCCATCACTTCTCCACCACCATGCATCAGACCATGAGGAGTTTCTGTTGACCTGCTTTCTGGATACCTCAAGATTTCTAATTTGTTCTGATCTGTCCATAGGACATTGACCCACAAGTCTTGTCGTCCACCAAGAAGCAGCTTTGTTAAACTCAATCCGACGGCTATTTTCAATCTACCGCAAAAGATGAAGCTTTCTCTTTCAACGATGATACAAGATTCCTCAATGTGTCCTGTCATGAACGTCGACATTTTTCAAACAGTCTCTCTAGAGTCTCTACCCGTCAGAGTCTCTAACCGTCAGAGTCTCTACCCGTCAGAGTCTCTACCCGTCAGAGTCTCTACCCGTCAGAGTCTCTACCCGTCAGAGTCTCTACCCGTCAGAGTCTCTACCCGTCAAAGTCTCTACCCGTCAGAGTCTCTACCCGTCAAAGTCTCTACCCGTCAGAGTCTCTACCCGTCAGAGTCTCTACCCGTCAGAGTCTCTAACCGTCAGAGTCTCTACCCGTCAGAGTCTCTACCCGTCAGAGTCTCTACCCGTCAGAGTCTCTACCCGTCAGAGTCTCTACCCGTCAGAGTCTCTACCCGTCAGAGTCTCTACCCGTCAGAGTCTCTACCCGTCAGAGTCTCTACCCGTCAGAGTCTCTACCCGTCAGAGTCTCTACCCGTCAGAGTCTCTACCCGTCAGAGTCTCTACCCGTCAGAGAGTCTACCTGTTTGGGTAAAGCCAGGTTGTGTGAGCTGCCGCTGTAGCCAATAGCTGTGTAGAGTTTTTCCTTCTCTTCTGCTGTCATCAGCTGGTCCAAACCCGAAGCTGAAACAGAACTTGCCGGTTCAGAACCAAATGTTGGGTCTCTCCAGAAGGTCCAGATCAGCTCTTACTCTCAGGCTCCTTGTCTTCCTCCTGCTCCTCCTTCTTAGCCTTTTTCCCAAACCAGCCACTGAAAAAGCCTCCTCCTTGTTTCTGGCCTCCGGCTTTCTTCCCAGCCAGCTTCTGGCCCGACCGGACCACCTGCAGGAGCAGAACCCTGAAATTAAGTGGGGCCTGTGAGAACACACATCATCACCTTCATTTTACAAGATCACCTCCATCTGGGCTTGCTGACGGGCCAGAGTGATGTTGAACACGTCCAGGGTTTTCTCCAGGTCCTGAAGCACAGCAGAGACCAGCTTCAGTCAGTGTCTTTTATTGCTAGTTTTACTCATTATTATTTCAGCTTCCTTTTATCCATTATAAGATTCAGCAGATCTAATTATTAATCATTTAAATTTTCTCTCATTTCAATCATATCCTGTGTCATTTGGGACCATTTCATTTTTAATGGCTTCATTTCTTTTGAATATCAGAGAGAGGGATGGCAGTGAAGTCAATGAATCAACACAGGAGACTGTCGCCCCTGCTGGCCCAGGAGAAGTAAATATTCCCAGACAATAACTTGCAACCTTTTTAAATCACTTTGAACAAATAATCTGTTTCATGACTAGGATCAATTGGAATGGATGCTGGAATTGAAGGGATTTTTGGTAAAGAGCATCAAGATTACTTTTGTTGTGACTTGATCCTTTACAAATAAAACTTAATTCATGGAACGGACCAATTAAAAGAGTCTGGTGAAAATCTGCAGATAAGAACTAAATATTAACTCTGGAAGTAAAACAGTTTTTTACAAATAGTTCCAAGCATTTAGTTTATTCTAGTTTCAAATTTATTTAGTGTCATTTGCAAACATTTAATTTGTAACCTCTAACATGCAACTACACAAATTCAGAAAAAAATGAGCATTTTTATCATTTTAGTGTCAGAAACACTAAATTTCTATGAACATTTAACTGGATTTCAGTTCATTTCTGAGCTATTTCTCAATATTATATTACATTAACATAATATGTGGAGCTATATTTGATATCATTGCCAAAAATAAAATTATTTTTTAATGTATATGATTGCCAGCTCAGGTTACATTCAGTAATCATCCTAATAACTTTGTTTGCAAAAGTTTTTGATTTCAAAATTTTTAATTAAGTTTGTATTTACTAACAGAATATTTCATGGATAAACCCTTTTTTTTTTTTTAAAAAGACCATATTTTTAGTCTCATAAGTCAGTTCAGTTGAAAAGATGATAAAACATCAGTATCATCAGCAAACAGAAGAACATCAAACAATTTTAATACAATGCAAATATTAGTTAAAAAAAGATTTTGATAAAAAACATTAGGCTTTAGAGTAAAGGCTGAAAGTATGACAAATAACCCTAAAAACATTGATACAGAACATTTCAGGAAGCGTTGGCCCACATCTAGGTTTATCCAATAAAAGTAAGAAATCATTTCATGAGAAGAGAAACAAACAGAGTAAGAGACGTCGGGATGGACTTCCTGAACGTCCGAACTCAAGTTTCCATTTCTGCTTCAGGAAACTCAAGCAGCTGAACTCAGTTCAGATGGGACGGATGGAGGGGAAGTTTCCTCTCAGACATTTAACCCAATATCAGAGGGCTGCAGTGGATTCATCAACCAGAATCATACATATAGCATATATCCAGGTGTTATGGGATGTTTGGTTGCTTAGCAATGTGAGTCACATCGCCAAGCCTGGCTTACTGTTTCCTCACCTGGATCTGCTTCTCAGTGTCTGGCGCTGGCTTGTTCTGGCTCAGCAGCTTGCTCTTGTAGGCAGCCTTGTAGACCTTAAGGCTCTCCCGGTGCTGCTGAATCTTGGACCAGGACCACATGTGGCTGAGGCGTCGAATGTGGACCTCCATGATGCTGTTGAAAGCGTATTTCCACCTGAAGGTTGCAGGAGACCACAATGTAACCGGTCTGGTCCTGGTTTTATCTGGGTCTGTGCTTATGGAGCAGGACAGCAAACCTACCAGACTTTAGCGTTCTTACTGACAGGAACATCTGGCCTGAACTTCCTGTAAAGGGTGCTCTTTGCCATTAGATCAATGGACTCCAGTACCTCCACCATGCTCAGGTACTGTGGAGGACAGACAGGTAAAGGTAGTCTCACCTAGCTCCACCTTATCCATTCAGCAGGCGGTGTCTTGCCTCACCTGAGGTTTGGTCATCTCGATGCCAATGCTCTGGACCTCCAGCTGCAGCTTTACCTTCGGAGACTTCAGGTCTGCCTCTGCATTCGGGTTGATGCACATTTTAGCCGAAGCGAAGATCGGCTTGAAGACTAGACAGAGAAGAAGAGACCAGAAGCTCCGACCGTCAGGGACTTGACAGATCCCCAAAAGATCCCCAAAAGATCCCAACATCTCCTCTGACAAGACTTATCATCAACCCCTCATGAAATGACGGTCACACTCTCATTCATTGTTATAAAGCAGAAAGACTGTGATCCACTGTGACCCACTATGATGCAATATGAGCCTTTATGATCCATTGTGATTTTTTTGCTTAAATGGATTTTAAATGAACCAAGTCAATCTGGAGTTCTGATTGCCTGAAAAGCAAAAGTCTTATTCTAATACGTCGTAAAGAAATTCTGAAACTGAATTCAAATCAGCTGAAACTAAGACTTATTCACACACACGTCTTCATTGCTATCTTTGTAGGGACTTTCCATTGATCTGTTATTTCAAACTTGGTTTTATTTCAATCAATCTAGCAATCAATTTTAGCTATGAAGCACCTTCATGTTGGAGGCAGCATAATAAAGGGTATTTCTGACCTGGTTTGAACCGTCCATGGTCTCAGTCTGCAGGTCAAACACCAGAGCTGTGAAATAAACTGAAACTGCAGGGATTCTCCCTTTTTGTCCAATCTCTGTAAGCAGCGTACTTTCACCTCGTCTTCACTTCCCTGGACTCGCCAGGAAGTCATTGCTCTATTCTTTGCTTAATTTCTCCGTAAAATAATCATCAAAATGATTCATTCTTGATTGACTCAGTGTTTCACCTTAGGTAAGACTTATTTATTTCCTTAAAACTTCCATTCATTTCTACAGGCCAAACCTTTCCCTTATCCTAACCTTGGTCCTAAATCTGACCCCTTACCCATGGGGTCACTTTAAGCATTTCCATGGAGATGGAGTGAAAGATTTCCACTCAGGTTGTTCATCAACACATTTAGAAGCTAAAGCTGCAGGTCAATAGATTCAACCAGGGAGACACTTGAAACAAACCCTTAGTTTAGGGTTCAAAGGTTATAAGGCCACCAGCTGAAATCACAAAGAGTCAACATTTATCAATCAAAGCTCTGAACTCACTGTCCTGATAGTGAGGCAGTTGCTGGTCTTTGCTCCTGATCTCTGACCTCAACCGGTCCTGCAAAGAAGAGCAGGATGAACCGAGGGCCCAGACGCTCTGGGTCCAATCAGAAACGAGCTTCGTCAGATCGACAGGTCATGCAGGAGCGGACTGACCACAAGGTCCTGCCAAGAGTTCTGGTAGTACATGGGACTGTTGACGTTCCAGTAGGCGCAGAGACTCTCCAGACGGCCCAGCTGGGGACAGACAGACAGTGGGACAACAGGTATTTATTAGTGGACAGCAAGGCGGCTCCAACTGCTTTACACCAAAAAAACCAGAATAATCCATTATGAAACAACTGTTATGTGCTTTGGGCACATTATAATTATTTTGTCTATTTTTCCTGATTGTTTAGTTTCTAGACTTTAGTCTATAATTTCCTGAGGGAGTCTTCCCAAGGGATCAATAAAGTCAAGTCTAAGTCTAAGTCTAAGTCTAAATTATTTTTTCTGTTTTTTTGGAGTTTGGAACATTTCTTATTTTGACGATGGATTTGATTGAGCTGCTGTCAGCCGAGCAATAGGCTGAATTTTGACGTGTGTGATGCGTGTCGACTCGCCCTTCCGCTCGCTCCACCGCCACAGGGATGCGTTCTGCCGCTGTGCCACCGAAACCAGTGGCTGTGGGCCACAGCCGACGCCTCCGGCCCACCATGCGCTAGTTTCTCTAAGCCCTTGTGATTTTGGCTTGGTGGGACCGCTTGTCCTATTCTTGTTTCTTTCTATTGCAGAAGCTTCTTTCTCAGGGTATTTAACTCACATACTGCACAAACTGAAAGAATAAACTGGGCTGGGAGCAAATAATGGAAATGATAAATCTGAAGTCTACAACGGCACAGGATATGACATCATCAAAACCATAGTCAAAAGTGTTGCTCAATGTTCAAACGAGCAGCGGGAACAGCTGCGCTTCGTCTGCAGTTTCAGGAACTCAGTGTTTCGGCTGTTGTCCACTTTTCTAGAAGTTTGTCCAGATTTGTGTTCATAAAAGCTGAATGCCGCTTTTTCATGCTTGGAACCAGAACCAGACCCAGAGCCAGAGCCAGAACCACTGATGATCTTTGAGCATGAGCAGGTTGAGTGTTGACCACAACAAAATCACCTGTAACCTGCCAGGTGACACAGGTGACCTTACAATCACCTGTGACCTGCGCACAATCCCTTTTATTCGTCTTGTGTGTTGAGTGCAGTGTGGCTGTGTGAAGCTCTTCATTATCCTCTCCTCTCCTCTCCTCTCATCTGCTCGTTGCTTTGTGACCGTGTTTGGTCAGAGCTGTGGGTAAGCCTCGCCCTCCTGGAACTGCACAAGCTATTTTTCACCTTTTTACCAGATCTGCAGTTATTGCTGCAATGACTGGTATGTTTACTGTACTGTTGGCGTTAATTTGCCAGGGCCTCTCGGATTGGTGTTCCTCAGGCCCGGTCTGCGGCTTCTAGCACCTTCTCTAGGCGCAGTAGATCTGTGGATGCTTTAGTTGAGGATGATGTACCAAACTGCATGCCTGTTGGTCACACACCAAGGCTTTTCATAGACGGCAGGGCCATGCATGTGGTCAGTCGAGATAACATGCGGTTCTATGATGACCCCCAGAGGGCTTGATCCCTCAGAACCCCTGCTTTTTGTGAGAAGGTTGCGGGATTGAGTGCGGGGTGTCATGTGACTATATAGAGTCACGTGAGTTATCACAGGTGACTGTTGTGATTGACTCTCCACCTGCTCAGTGCTTGAAGACTGACTCTGGCAGTCATCCAAGATTCACAGAACCGCAGTTATGGCAGCAACTCTTGTTCTTTATGTCAGACTGGAACCAATCCGGAACAGTTCTGAACTATTCTGGACTCTTCAGAACAGTCCAGTTCAGTTCTGGACTGTTCCAGTTCTGGTCCAACTGGAACCAAACTGGAACCAGTTCAAGTCGGACCCAGCTCTCCTGTCACTTCAATAGCAGATCAACCATCTTGTTTTCCCCTCCAGCTGTGTTTCCATCAACAATCATAGAGTTCTGGGTAGGTCTGTCACGATAACAGATTTTGCTGGGTGATAAATTGTCTAAAAAATGATTGCGATAAACGATAATATTGTTTGAAGACCTTTTTACATTGATTTAATGGAAATTACGTACTAATACATGTGATTTCCTGCCAAAGATAGAAACACTTTACTTTCAAAAGACACTTAACACTCGGACTGATACACAAAATAAATAAAACAACCAAAACCAAAAATAAAATAGATTCTCAGTCTCCATTAACAATAAATGTACTTGAATAAAAACTAAACAACATGAAGCCAAAGTGGAAATAAACACTGCATTCAACCAAAAGAGTGCAGATTATGAAGTCTGTATAGTTTATTATCCTTCAGTAATAATTAGATTTAAACATAGAAGAATCCGACTGCCTGATGCAAAAGTTCAAACTACAGGATTTTTTACCCCGAACGACAATCTTAGAACGTTCTTCGTTCTAAGATTGTCCCTTGTGTGTTACGGTAGATCGTTGTGTGTTATGGTAGATCGTTGTGTGTATGGTAGATCGTTATATGCTATGGTAGATCGTTGTATGTTATGGTAGATTGTTTGTGTGCTATGGTAGATCGTTGTGTGTTATGGTAGATCGTTGTGTGCTATGGTAGATCGTTGTGTGTTATGGTAGATCGTTGTGTGCTAAGGTAGATCGTTGTGTGTTACTGTAGATCGTTGTGTGTTATGGTAGATTGTTGTGTTAAGGTAGATCGTTGTGTGTTATGGTAGATTGTTGTGTTAAGGTAGATCGTTGTGTTGTGGTAGATCGTTGTGTGTTGCGGTAGATTGTTGTGTGCGGTAGATCGTTGTGTGTTACGGTAGATCATTGTGTGTTACTGTAGATCGTTGTGTGCTACGGTAGATCGTTGTGTGTTACGGTAGATCGTTGTGTGTTACGGTAGATCGTTGTGTGTTACGGTAGATCGTTGTGTGCTATGGTAGATTGTTGTGTGTTAAGGTAGATCGTGTGTGCTCTGGTAGATCGTTGTGTGTTATGGTAGATCGTTGTGTGCTATGGTAGATCGTTGTGTGTTATGGTAGATCGATGTGTGCTATGGTAGATCGTTGTGTGTTATGGTAGATCGTTGTGTGCTATGGTAGATCGTTGTGTGCTACGGTAGATCGTTGTGTGTTACTGTAGATTGTTGTGTGTTGCGGTAGATCGTTGTGTGTTACGGTAGATCGTTGTGTGTTACTGTAGATCGTTGTGTGCTACGGTAGATCGTTGTGTGCTATGGTAGATCGTTGTGTGCTATGGTAGATCGTTGTGTGCTATGGTAGATCGTTGTGTGTTATGGTAGATCGTTGTGTGTTATGGTAGATCGTTGTGTGTTATGGTAGATCGTTGTGTGCTATGGTAGATCGTTGTGTGCTATGGTAGATCGTTGTGTTTTAAGGTAGATCGTTGTGTGCTATGGTAGATCGTTGTGTGTTACAGTAGATCGTTGTGTGTTAAGGTAGATCGTTGTGTGTTACGGTAGATCGTTGTGTGTTACGGTAGATCGTTGTGTGTTACGGTAGATCGTTGTGTGTTGAGGTAGATCGTTGTGTGTTACGGTAGATCGTTGTGTGTACGGTAGATCGTTGTGTGCTATGGTAGATCGTTGTGTGCTATGGTAGATCATTGTGTGTTACTGTAGATCGTTGTGTGTTACGGTAGATCGTTGTGTGCTATGGTAGATTGTTGTGTGTTAAGGTAGATCGTTGTGTGCTCTGGTAGATCGTTGTGTGTTATGGTAGATCGTTGTGTGCTATGGTAGATCGTTGTGTGTTATGGTAGATCGTTGTGTGTTATGGTAGATCGTTGTGTGCTGTGGTAGATCGTTGTGTGTTATGGTAGATCGTTGTGTGCTATGGTAGATCGTTGTGTGCTATGGTAGATCGTTGTGTGTTACTGTAGATTGTTGTGTGTTGCGGTAGATCGTTGTGTGTTACGGTAGATCGTTGTGTGTTACTGTAGATCGTAGTGTGCTACGGTAGATCGTTGTGTGTTAAGGTAGATTGTTGTGTGTTACGGTAGATCGTTGTGTGTTACGGTAGATCGTTGTGTGCTATGGTAGATTGTTGTGTGTTAAGGTAGATCGTTGTGTGCTATGGTAGATCGTTGTGTGTGGTAGATCGTTGTGTGCTATGGTAGATCGTTGTGTGCTATGGTAGATCGTTGTGTATGGTAGATCGTTGTGTGTTATGGTAGATCGTTGTGTGTTATGGTAGATCGTTGTGTGCTATGGTAGATCGTTGTGTGCTATGGTAGATCGTTGTGTTTTAAGGTAGATCGTTGTGTGCTATGTAGATCGTTGTGTTTACAGTAGATCGTTGTGTGTTAAGGTAGATCGTTGTGTGTACGGTAGATCGTTGTGTGTTACGGTAGATCGTTGTTGTTGAGGTAGATCGTTGTGTGTTACGGTAGATCGTTGTGTTTACGGTAGATCGTTGTGTTTAAGGTAGATCGTTGTGTGCTATGGTAGATCGTTGTGTTTTACAGTAGATCGTTGTGTGTTAAGGTAGATCGTTGTGTGTTACGGTAGATCGTTGTGTGTTATGGTAGATCGTTGTGTGTTGAGGTAGATCGTTGTGTGTTACGGTAGATCGTTGTGTGTTATGGTAGATCGTTGTGTGCTATGGTAGATCGTTGTGTGCTATGGTAGATCGTTGTGTGCTATGGTAGATCATTGTGTTACTGTAGATCGTTGTGTGTTACGGTAGATCGTTGTGTGTTACGGTAGATCGTTGTGTGTTAAGGTAGATCGTTGTGTGTTACGGTAGATCGTTGTGTGTTACTGTAGATCGTTGTGTGTTATGGTAGATCGTTGTGTGTTATGGTAGATCGTTGTGTGTTATGTAGATCGTTGTGTGTTGCGGTAGATCGTTGTGTGTTATGGTAGATCGTTGTGTGTTAAGGTAGATCGTTGTGTGTTGTGGTAGATCGTTGTGTGTTGTGGTAGATCATTGTGTGTTATGGTAGATCGTTGTGTGTTATGGTAGATCGTTGTGTGTTACGGTAGATCGTTGTGTGTTATGGTAGATCGTTGTGTGTTAAGGTAGATCGTTGTGTGTTATGGTAGATCGTTGTGTGTTACGGTAGATCGTTGTGTGTTATGGTAGATCGTTGTGTGTTACGGTAGATCGTTGTG
Source organism: Poeciliopsis prolifica (assembly GCF_027474105.1). Lineage (NCBI taxonomy): Eukaryota > Metazoa > Chordata > Actinopteri > Cyprinodontiformes > Poeciliidae > Poeciliopsis > Poeciliopsis prolifica. The sequence continues at coordinate 24,806 of NW_026562521.1, forward strand.
TGTTGTGGTAGATCGTTGTGTGTTACGGTAGATCGTGTGTGTTATGGTAGATCGTTGCTCTGATCTAAATCAAGGATTTATCCAGACTGGGAGAGTGACGCAGCCTATTGAATGTGACCGGTAGCCAATCAGAAAGCGCGGATTCTCCTCCTGCTTTCTGAGGGGAAACAAGGAGGGAATCCCGAACAGCTGACACGATGCAACCCGAAGTCCAGCAGACATCGGAAACAACATGAATGTTTATTCAACAGTTTGTGCAAAGAAAATATAAATAACGAGGGGAGGAGTTGGAGCGAAATTTCTACCAGAAAACCCGGAAACTTTTCAGCTGTTCTTTGTTAACGTGACATAAAATGGTTATAATGATTTTCATTCAGTCAGACTGACACTAGCTACATGCATTGCAGGAAGATTGTAGTAAGGAATTGATTAATTCCTGGTTTCAATATTAGTGAACTGGACTTATTATTTTGTGTCCATTGTTGGACACAACACGGTTTCGATCGAACCGTTATAGCTAGGATTTTCTGTCGGCTAATGTGTCTCTCAGGTTTTGATAATGGGTCGACACTCGGCGACATCAGATGGTGCAGCGTGCGCTGGGCATTACACTAAGAAATAAGGAAGGGAGGGTCAGTGGAGAGCAGCGGAGTTTCATTCAGTGTCATCAACAGTAAGAGAAAAAGGCAGGAAGAAACGATATAGCCGATAATTAAAATGAGGTCGATAGTTTTAATTTATCGTGCGATTAATTGACTTATCGTTTATCGCGACAGGCCTAGGTCTGGGGCGTGCTGTGGTGGCAGAGGGGGACAGCTCGACCCATGTTTGGAGGCCTTGAGTCCTTGACTCGGCTGTCGCGGGTTCGATTCCTGGACCCTACGATATTTGCTGCATGTCTTCCCTCTCTACTTCCTCCCTCCCTGTCAGCCTACTGTCACATTACGGACACTAGAGCCCACAAACAAACAAAAGACAATCATAAAGTTCAGGAGACTGAGTGGAGCATCTCACCTTATAGATGATCTTTGCAGCTTCATTCAGAATGCACAGCTTCCAGTTCTCATCAGTGGTCTGAAGGTAGAAGAGCATGAACCGTCAGCAGTTGTGTGTGTGTGTGTGTGTGTGTGTGTGTGTGTGTGTGTGTGTGTGTGTGTGTGTGTGTGTGTGTGTGTGTGTGTGTGTGTGTGTGCGTGCGTACGTGCGTGTACCTGCAGGCTGAGCTCTGATAGTGTTACTCCCATCGATAGGGGGCGCTGTGGATCTGACAGCTGAAATGAATGAGGCTGAGAGTCAAGCAGAGCTTCAGGAGACAGAACCAGAACTGGAATTGGACAGGGTCGGGTCAGAACTCACGTCATCCTCATAGCGCAGGTGGATGCTGCTGATCTTCACCTGCAGGTTCTTGATCACCTGAGTGGCGAGTTTCTCCATGAACGTGTCCTTCTTGTCTTCTTGAGATTTATCTGAAACAAGCAGAGACGGTCAGGAACCGGGTCGGCTCTGGACAAAACCAGAAGCGATCTCTCTTCTCAAAAGATCTGCGTCTCTTTAAGGAGAAACATGAACTCACCTGCTTTTTGTTCCTGTCGCTTCAGTTTCTTTAGAACTTTTTTGTGCTTTTTGTTTTTTTTACGTCCTTTTGGGACTTTGGCAGCGTTAAAAACAGAAAAGCCATTAGAGAGAGAAAGCTGGAAACAGAGAGACAGCAGGAAGCAGAAGAACCAGAAACTTTGGACCTGATGGACTGAATGAGCAGAGACACCAATCTGACTTTGGGCTTCAGAAACCAGCATCTGGAGCTCTGGCAGTGTTGCTGCCAATAAAGCCCAACCACTGACTTGGTTCCTGTCCAAACCATGGAGACAGCTGTCTCCTGTGTGTCTCAGTGTCTCTGAATGTCTCAGAGTCTCATGGTGTCTCTGTGTGTCTCAGTGTCTCTGGGTGTGTTACCATTGAGCTGCTCCTTGTAAACAACGCTCTCCAGACCGAACAGCAGATCTCCGCTCTGAGACGCTGACAGCAAATGCAGCATGAACAGGACAGAGAGAGTTAGTCAGAACACCTGCAGACTCAAGGATGGGACCGAGTTCTGCCGATACTACCAAGTACCTAATTCATGTAAAATCAGATGCTACCATGTTTCAGTATCCAAGCACATCATTGTGACCGGATCGAGGAAGAGTAGGTGATATTTTACGCTTGTCCCAAAAGCCGCATAGCAGCGCGAGGACGTAAGGATGTCAGCGTCGGCTATTTCAGTAAACAAAAAGCATATTCGGTAGAAAATGCTGAACTTTTTAAAATGTGACGCAAATTATTGTGATGCTCGTTGCAATATTTGCAACACAAAACACGAGGCCAGCGGTGGAAACACGTATGGTTTGAGAAAGCAAAAGATTTTCTGAAGGTCTGCTGCATCTTCATCTGCAGCCGGCAACACGGGCGGACGAACGCTTAATACATTTGGTGATGGACAAACAGCGACATGTGGGAAAGGAATGCATGGATTTTAATAAGACAAAACACTCCGTTAGTTCCCCTGAAGACTTTTTACTTTGAAGAAATTTGTCAATCAACTGTGATGTCATAATATAAAGATGTTTTGATCCCAGGAGGGATGCTGATGCCTCTCCGGAGGTCACACTGGACGGGTCACCGGTCCATCACAGGGCAACACAGAGACAGATAGGAC
>NW_026562521.1:32500-50000 GCF_027474105.1 Poeciliopsis prolifica
CTTACAAATAGAAACAATTGATTTCAATCTGCTCTGCATGATGATCACTGTTCTACGGAAGCCTGGAGCTGCCAAAAATACTCTGCTGTCACATTGGAAACAATATCATGTTAATACAATTGACATATTTATCATGCTCTCACAAAAACTTTAATGTCGACACAATATAATATTCTTATTGTAGGAACATGATCAACAAACAAAAACATTCTGAAGTTTTCATAAACACTGGTTTTTAAAGGCCATAAAAAGGCATCGTTTTATTTAATGTGGGTGTCACCTCTGGGCTTCCGTACATTTCAGGAGGACCTGCTAAAGTTAGTCTAGGTATGTATAGATTTGACCCTGACTGGATTAGAAAAACAACAACAATAAATTTAAAAGAAATGATGGAAAATGACAGGAGAAGAAGGCGGAAATGTTTGTGGTTCAAGTTTGAATCTTTTGGCTGAAAGTGAAAATGTGTGAAACTCTGAAGATCCTGTAAAACATGAAACTCACTGCAGAGCCTGGCAGTGGCAGCATCATGCCTGGGGGCCTCGGTGGAGCTGCGGGGAACCGTGAAAGTCCTCGGTAACTAAAGGTACTTTGGTTCCCAGAGCAGATCCTGCTCCACTCAGGGACGCCTGCAAAACCAGCCCAGAACACAATACCGCCACCACTGTGCTGTTTCTGGTTTCCTCCATCTTGGTCCAACTGTCTGGTCTCGTCTCTCCAGAAGACACCGTCTGTGCTGACTGTGGTGTGGCGGCCATCTTGCTTCTGGACAGAAAAGGTTTCTCGTTCAGCTGGTTCAGACTTTATCATTATTTAATTTTTATTAGGTTTTTGACTTTTGGCCAGTTGACCTTTTCCTGTTACTATGGAGACAGTCCAGCCACTTCTAACAGGAAGTGAATGAAGTAAACATGTGCATTAAGCTGGTTTCCATAATCAGCGGTCTGATTAAAGTTGCGCCGCCTGCAGCTCCAGCGCCTCGCCTTGTCTGTGCTGAGTGCAGCTGTGATGTCATCAGCATGTCACTCTTCAGAGAATCGACGCCATGTTTGCAGATGGCAACTAATGAGCTGCAGGAAGCAGCAGATTGGCAGTAATGGAGGAAGCAGCCGAGCTAATGTTCTCCAATCACAGCAACAGAGAGAGAGATTACTGGCTCTAATGAACCCTCAGTCCAACCGCATGTGACTCCTCACAATGCAGCACATTCACATCCCCACATGTTTTGAGACATGATGACAAACAAGAACCTGGACCGTCTGGCTGGTTCTGGAGAGTCCCAACCAAATTTTGAATTGAAAACTGACAGTTGGTTTTTACTTGCAGGTCAGTTTGAGTCCCATCAACTATTTTTGTTGTGCCGTTGAATTTGTTTGTCAAACCGTTTTCATTCTGTTTCCTTTGAGTTTTTCAGATTTCTCAACTTCCATGCACCACAAGTCTAAGCAAACTTTCTGAAAACTGCAAAAACAGCTGAAAGCCAGAGTACCCTGAAATCTGACACCAGCTGGTTCATGAGAACTGGAATGTTGCTGCTGTAACGTTTTCATAAAGCTTCTCATTCAGCGTTCATACCTTATCATTGTCTTCGTCCCTGGAAATCTTTTTTTGTTTCGTTAAGTGATTGTAGCATGGACAGCAGAATGTTAATAAATTCATGGAGACTCATTATTCAATTCAAAAGCTAACAATGAAAGCTCACTATAAAGCAGGGCAGTTTTTGAGACCAAGATCTACGTTTCACTCACCAGCCGGCTGAGATCTGCCTCATGACACAAAGATATCAAAATTGTAAATTAAACTCTGTTGACTTATTTTATTTGCAAATCTCCATCAGTTATAGGAGAAATATTATAGAGATAGAAAATCTGATGCGGTTTCTTCCTGAGTGAGATTCTGACACTGGAGCAGGTTACTGGTTTGTAGACAGGAACTGGTTGGAATCTGAGGCCAGCAGGTGTTAATTGTTATGGTAGATCTGAACTTAGGTTTGATGATCTCGATATGAATAATTTCATACTGAAAGAGCACTGCTAAGTTAAAAAACAGAACTTCTGATAGGATATTTCCTCCATCTTGCTCTGCGACTCAGTCGCGGTTTTTCAATGGAACCGAATTGCACAAAACCTTATTGAAAAAATTAGATTTTATTTTTGTTGGCTCATTAACTTGAACACGTTTATTGATTTTTTTATTCTTTAATAACATTACAAACATTTTGGATCTTATTGAATATTGTGATAAGTGGTTTCAGCCTCTTGGTGTCGTTCAGTTTGCTGCTGCTGCCGAGATCGACTCAAAACCTCCGTGATCGATTGGTCATCACCATGGACTTTTGAGCACCGCTGCATGAAAGCGAACAATGACAGCTAACCACGATTTACTGAAGGAAGACCCTCACGGTTTGGATTTTGGCATTTCAGGCCTTCAGTGTTTCAGTGTTTCGGGGTTTCAGGGTTTCAGGATTTCGGGTTTTAGTGTTTCGGGGTTTCAGTGTTTCAGGGTTTCGGGGTTTCAGTGTTTCGGGGTTTCAGTGTTTCAGGGTTTCAGTGTTTCAGTGTTTCGGGTGTCAGTGTTTCAGGGTTTCGGTGTTCAGGATTTCGGGGTTTCAGTGTTTCGGGGTTTCAGTGTTTCAGGGTTTCAGTGTTTCAGGTTTCGGGGTTTCAGTGTTTGGGGTTTCAGTGTTTCGGGGTTTCAGTGTTCGGGGTTTCAGTGTTTCGGGGTTTCGTGTTTCGGTGTTTCAGGATTTCGGGGTTTCAGTGTTTCAGGATTTTGGGGTTTCAGTGTTTCAGGTTTCGGGGTTTCAGTGTTTCGGGGTTTCAGTGTTTCAGGGTTTCAGTGTTTCAGGATTTCGGGGTTTCAGGGTTTCAGTGTTTCAGGGTTTCAGTGTTTCAGGGTTTCAGGGTTTCGGGGTTTCAGTGTTTCGGGGTTTCAGTGTTTCAGGTTTAAGTGTTTCGGGGTTTCAGTGTTTCGGGGTTTCAGTGTTTCAGGATTTCGGGGTTCAGTGTTCAGGGTTTCGGGGTTTCAGTGTTTCAGGGTTTCAGTGTTTCAGGATTTCGGGGTTTCAGGGTTTCAGTGTTTCAGGGTTTCAGGTTTCAGGGTTTCAGTGTTTCAGGGTTTCAGTGTTTCAGGATTTCGGTGTTTCAGGGTTTCAGATTTTGGGGTTTCAGTGTTCAGGGTTTCGGGGTTTCAGTGTTTCGGGGTTTCAGTGTTTCAGGGTTTCAGTGTTCAGGATTTCGGGGTTTCAGGGTTTCAGTGTTTCAGTGTTTCAGTGTTTCAGGGTTTCAGGGTTCGGGGTTTCAGTGTTTCGGGGTTTCAGTGTTTCAGGGTTTAAGTGTTTTCGGGGTTTCAGTGTTTCGGGGTTTCAGTGTTTCAGGATTTCGGGTTTCAGTGTTTCAGGGTTCAGGGTTTCGGGGTTTCAGTGTTTCAGGGTTTAAGTGTTTCGGGGTTTCAGTGTTTCAGGGTTTCAGTGTTTCAGGATTTCGGGGTTTCAGGGTTTCAGTGTTTCAGGGTTTCAGTGTTTCAGGGTTTCAGTGTTTCAGGATTTCGGTGTTTCAGGGTTTCAGTGTTTCAATGTTTCAGGGTTTCAGGATTTCGGGGTTTCAGTGTTTCAGTGTTTCAGGGTTTCAGGATTTCGGGGTTTCAGTGTTTCGGGGTTTCAGTGTTTCAGGGTTTCAGTGTTTCAGGGTTTCGGTGTTTCAGGATTTCGGGGTTTCAGGGTTTCGGTGTTTCAGGATTTCAGGGTTTCAGGGTTTTAGTGTTTCGGGGTCTCAGTGTTTCAGGGTTTCGGTGTTTCAGGATTTCGGGGTTTCAGTGTTTCAGTGTTTCAGTGTTTCAGGGTTTCAGGATTTCGGGGTTTCAGTGTTTCAGTGTTTCAGGGTTTCAGTGTTTCAGGGTTTCGGTGTTTCAGGATTTCGGGGTTTCAGGGTTTCGGTGTTTCAGGATTTCAGGGTTTCAGGGTTTTAGTGTTTCGGGGTTTCAGTGTTTCAGGGTTTCGGTGTTTCAGGATTTCGGGGTTTCAGGGTTTCAGGGTTTTAGTGTTTCGGTGTTTCAGGATTTCGGGGTTTCGGGGTTTCAGTGTTTCGGGGTTTCAGGATTTTAGTGTTTCGGTGTTTCAGGATTTCGGGGTTTCGGGGTTTCAGTGTTTCGGTGTTTCAGGATTTATGGGTTTCGGGGTTTCAGTGTTTCGGGTTTCAGGGTTTTAGTGTTTCGGGGTTTCGGGTTTGGGTAGATGTTGGGTTGCTGCTCATGTTAACATTACGCTCTGAATTTCTTGTGGCTTTCTTGTTATAATCTTCTGATTGGTTTGTTTTAGTTTCCGTCAAACGTGAAGCAGCTCTCCTCTCACCTCTGCCCACCTGCTTCTGACTCTTCAAGCCAGAAGCCAGACAGAACTGAATCTGGACCCGTTCCTCTGATCAACTGGTTCAGTAAAATTCCTCTCATTTAGCCACCTGGGAAGAATAACTGACGGCTTTTTACAAGGCTGAAGAACTCGTCTTAACTTGTGTCAGTAATGATGAACATTTTGTGACAATTTCCAGGGCCACGCCCCCAGCTGGTCATGTGACCTCTTCCTGGTGATTGGCTTTAAATGTCCTTCAGCTCCTCCAGAGACAGAAACGCAGCGGACGCTTCAGCCAGAAGGTGAGTTCATTTCCCCTTTCTGTTGATGATGATGATGATGATGATGATGATGATGATGATGAGGTGAAAAACTGCAGAAAAAGGTCGTGTCTATTATATTTTTGTCCAAATTACTGTTCTGGATGATATTTAAGATGAAGAATTGATTGATTCTCCACAGTGATAATGTTAATCCTCCAATAATAATGGTAATAATAATATAATGTGGAAACATAAATCAGAATAAAGTAAAATGTATCTGCAAAGAACAGAGAAAAGTAAAACAGAATAAACTGATGGATCTGAAGTGTGATTGAAATAATAAAGAAAAAAATTATATCATTAAAACTTTTTACCCTGTGAAGAAAGTTAATAGCAATTATAAAAAGGGAAAATATTGTTTTATATATATCAACAAAAAATATGAATGAAAAATAAACAATACAACAAATTAAGTAATTTTCTACTATAATATGAGAATATTGGATTTTTATTTTATTATTAAACTAGGCAATAAATGTAGTAAGTTTTAAGTCCTTCTTTCCATAATGTCACAAATAAAAACTATATTTTTACCTGTAACTATCGTCTGATCTGGACTGAAAAGGTGCTGATAAAAGATTATTGATGCAAATCTGAAGATTTCATTTTTCATCTTTGTTATCCCCAGAAAATGATTTCAAGGTTCCACAGTTTGGCTCCAGAACTTTTTCCAGATTCATCCAGAGTGACTGAGTGAATGAAAAAGGAGAAAAATGATATTTGGCGTGTTTTCATGTCTGAAATGTTTGTGTTTAACTTCTGAAGGACAAGCAGAGCTGCAGCTCAGAGTTATATTTATATGTATGATCTCGCTGTGCTGTTTATTCATGTTGGTATCTTTAAATATGCTGGTCATTTATTTTAAATAGTGCTCTGTAGTTTTGGCTAAAGTTAAAATCCAACTTGGGACAAGAGCTTAAAATCAGCAACAGCTAGAAACTCAACACAAGTTGCTCTTTATGTAATTGTTTGAATTTTGTTGTTCCTATAAACATAAATTAATTATTATAATTACTATTATTTGCTTGAATTTAAGGCTACTTTGTTGTTAGATTGTTCAATGGGCTCAAATTCTTCAAGTTTCCTAACTGGGAGATAAAACAGCTTCTGTTTCCTGTTTCCTCCTTTCAGAAGCTCTTGTTGGAGCAGCAGAGGATTGTGGGAGTTGTAGTGCAGTTTATTCTTCTTCTTGTGTTTGGTGACAGCAGCAGGATGTTGGGCATGCTGCTGCTCTGCTGCGCCTCCTCCGGTCTGCTGCGGCCGGCCGCCTCCCTGGTCCAAGGAGGAGTCCGGCTGGACGACGGCCCGGCGCCCAACGTCCGCCCCGACGCCGCCTACCTGGCTGACATCGCAGTGACAGACGTCCAATCAGAGAGCTCTGATCCGCCCCTACAGAATTACTGGTGTTCATGGTTCCACTTTCAACCTGGAGTTTTGCAGAGCAGATTGGAGTGGAAAACATCTAACCACCTGGAGTGTTTCAGGTACTGAGCAGTTTTTCCTTTCTGTGTCTGCAGATAGAGGCCACGCCCCCAGCCCTCTTCAGGATGGCGGTCTCTTTCCTGTGGACTCAGAGGAAGACCGCTTGCTGATGGAGGCGGGCTCCAACAATGAGGTGCAGGACTGTCCTCTGCAGCAGGTCTGCAGCTATTTGAAATTTTGCACTGAATTGACCCAACTATGGGCTTTTCCCTTGTCCTGCAGGACTTGCCTGTGCTGCAGCTGCAAGGCAGAGCCGTGCGTTCCCCTCGCCGCTGCATCCCTCACCAGCAGTTCTGTCTGGGTTACTCGCTGCCCTGCTGCGACCCCTGTGACACCTGCTACTGCCGCTTCTACAACGCCATCTGCTACTGCCGCCCGGTGGGACACACCTGCCCACAAAGACCCACCTGAACCAGAGACACACCTGAACCAGAGACACACCTGAACCAGAGACCCACCTGAACCAGAGACACACCTGAACCAGAGACCCACCTGAACCAGAGACACACCTGAACCAGAGACACATTTGAACCAGAGACCCACCTGAACCAGAGACACACCTGAACCAGAGACACACCTGAACCAGAGACACACCTGAACCAGAGACACACCTGAACCAGAGACACATTTGAACCAGAGACCCACCTGAACCAGAGACCCACCTGAACCAGAGACACACCTGAACCAGAGACACACCTGAACCAGAGACCCACCTGAACCAGAGACACATTTGAACCAGAGACACATTTGAACCAGAGACACACCTGCCCACAAAGACCCACCTGAACCAGAGACACACCTGAACCAGAGACCCACCTGAACCAGAGACCCACCTGAACCAGAGACCCACCTGAACCAGAGACACACCTGAACCAGAGACACACCTGCCCACAAAGACCCACCTGAACCAGAGACACACCTGAACCAGAGACCCACCTGAACCAGAGACCCACCTGAACCAGAGACCCACCTGAACCAGAGACACATTTGAACCAGAGACACATTTGAACCAGAGACACATTTGAACCAGAGACACACCTGAACCAGAGACACACCTGAACACATATGCAGTTTGCTTCAGTTTGTAATAAAGACTTCATGGTTAATCATCTCTCACATTTTCATCACTGATTTTCTGCTTCATGTCGACATTTTGAGTCCGAACTCACTAAACACAAAACAGGAAAAACTCAAATTTAAATTTATACAAAGAATTTACAGAAAATTCTGTAGCACAGAGAAAATGTTTTTGTTTGTTGTAATTAAAGATTTCTGTTGGCGTGAAATTATCACCAAATGTTGGCAATAATGAATGAATGAATGAATTTTATTATTGACGTTCCAAAACATAAAGGAAGTCAGGGTTTCAGCTGTTTTTCAGTTTTCTAGAAGTTTGTTCCAGATATCTGGTGCATAGAGGCTGAATGCTGCTTCTCTGTTTGGTTCTGGTTCTGATGCAGACCAGAACCAGAACATTTAAGTGAATCTGCATCTGTTTTTCCTGATGTTAGCTACCAAATGCTCACACTCGGCTGCCAACCGCTCCAGCGAGAGCTGCAGATCACGTCCTGATGGAGCCAACAAAACCACATCATCCGCAAAAAGCAGAGCTGGATCCTAAGGTCACCAAATCGGATCTCCTCAACACCTCGGCTGCTCTACAGATTCTGTCCATGAAAGTAATGAAGAGAATCGGTGGCACAGAGCAGTTCTGGTGGAGTCCAACTCTCACCGGACATGAGCCCGACTTACTGCCGGCAATCTGGACCAGACTCTGACGTGTGTTGAGGTGAGACCGACTATTTCTAGCCAGAACCTCACACACGAGCTCCGGCTCCATCCCTTTATCAAATCAATCAAATCAAATTTTATTAGTTTTGCACATTTCAGCAGCAAGGCATTTCAAAGTGCTTTACAATACATTGTATTGTAATACATCGTATTACAATACAATGTATTGTAATACATTGTATTGTAATACATGTAATTACAATACAATGTATTGTAATACATTGTATTACAATACAATATTACAATACAATGTATTGTTTATTATATGACTTTGTGTCATATAATAAACAACACATTGTTACATATTACATTTCTAATCAAACTCTAATCAGCTGGGTTTTAGTTGAGATTTAAAGGAAGTCAGGGTTTCTGCTGTTTTACAGTTTTCTGGAAGTTTGTTCCAAAGTTTTGGTGCATAGATGCTGAAAGCTGCTTCTCCTCTCTTGGTTCTGGTTCTGGGGATGCAGAGCAGAACCAGAATCAGAACCTGTGTTTAGCTTAAAGACTTTGTAAGGACAAAAGTTCATTGTTGCCATGAGTGTCATGAAGTGGTTTGTAGTCATGAGGTTTGATGGAGTCCAAAGTTGTGCACAATGTCAGGAACCTCAGGTGGACAACGAGACTCAGACAGCAACTCAGGTAGAAGCACAATGACTTGACAAAGACAGACTAATATGAGGATCCAGAAGGTGATTTAAATACACTACGGATTAATCAAGGAACAATTAAGGGCATGACTTGAGGAAACAAGGACCAAATAGATCAAAATACATAGAAAATCCACATCCTCACAATGGAATAGTTTGGTTTTTATCCTTTACTGGCTAATGGTAGCAGTACTGACAGTGGAGATGAGGATGATGAAGACCTGTGGTAAATCAAAATGTTGAGGGACATAAATAATTAAAGATGCATCACTTGATAGAATACAAACCTGAATGCATTCCAAAAAGAAAGAAAATCTGGCCTTAACAAAGCAAGAATTGAAGCATTTCTGTTATGAAATACAGTAAAGGTGGTGAGGAAGACTCCGGTTGAAATGAAGGATGAATGATGTGTTTCATGAATTTGTCAGAAATCCAAAATCCAGGCAGCACAGAATGAGCAGAAGGTTGAGGCTCAAAACTGGCAGCAACCAGGCAACAAGAAACATCTGACAGCAGATTTGACAAAATGGATCAGACAGCGAGACAACGAGACAGCGAGACAGAAAGACAACGAGACAAGGAGCCGACAAAGAACAAGGAAGGCAGGTGGGTTTAAATACACACGGAGACAATCAGGCAAAACAAGGATCAGGTGTAACTGGTCAAAGGTTAGCTGGGACAACACAGAGACCATCTGGTCATCAGAGCCAGGTCTTCATCTTGACATGATACCAAGTGTTTTTTCACTTCTTAGAGAAGATGAATCTTTTACATTTCAAGATGTCTGAGACTTGTGTGCTGAAGAATGAGGGTTGGATCCCGACACCCTCAGAAAGACCCAGTGCTGCTGCGTCACCATTAACATGCAGACTGGTGTCCTCCAGCATCCATTTCAAACACAGGAAAATGATCTAACTTAACTGAAATGTTGAATGAACGGACTCTGAGCTGTCGGTAAGAATCCGTTACATTAATTCTGCATTTCTGAGTATAAACTGGATTTTTTGGGTAAATTGGTGCCGAGTCAATGAGCCAAACTGAAGTCGTGTTTTGGCTAAAGGACGCAGAAATCTTCCACATCTAAAGACTGAAAACAAAGGACAAGCAGACTGAGAGTCCACAGTTTTGAAAAGGCGACCATGATGTCAGCTGTGAACTACTTTCAAATCAATTTGTACTTCTGTGTTTGATTTTAGCTTCATTTAGAAGGACTGATTGGTTTCACATGATCTCAGTAAGAGATGAAGACGAGGGTCTGCAGGAGAAGAAAACATGGCTGCAGGGTTTGTCAGTTTCTGTGTTTTATTGAAGATCAGCTGGATCAGCCAACCGCTGAGCACGCTCAGTTGGCAGCGATGGTCTGGTCGACCCAGGCGCGCAGCTCGGTGACGCGGGCGTAGACTCCGGGGGAGTTGGTGCTGCAGGTGCTGCTGCCCCAGGACACGATGCCCACCAGAGTCCAGGCTCCGTTCTTCTCACAGACCAGAGGACCTCCAGAGTCACCCTGAGGATCAGAGCAAAGAAACCCAGCAGGGCAATGAAACCTGGAGCTCAAACTGGATGGACAGAACCGGGTCCAAACTAAAGTCCCACCATGCAGGAGGAGGCTCCAGCTGCTCCGGCGCAGATCATCAGGTGGGTGATATTGCTGCCCCAGTAATTGCTGCAGTTAGCATTGGTGAGGAGGGGCAGAGCGGCCTGCTGCAGCAGGGCGGGGGTGTCGGGGCTGCAAAACACACAACAGTTGCAACAGTTGCCAGAACATCAAAGTGATACGGGAACAAGGGCTCCATCTGCTGGCAGAGCAGCAAAGGTGGTAAAAGGTTCAAGGTTGTCCTGTTTTCTCTTGAACAGCTTCCTGTGCAGCAGAATAACTTCTGTTCCAGTTTAATGTGCTCAGATGATGAGATGATGCTTCTTTCTCCCTGGTGGTAATCAAGAACCAAAACAGCTTCTGATCTGAACAATCTAAGACATTTCATTCAATTCAGTGGAATAAAGCAACATGTGGTCACATGACTCCCCTGCTGGATGCAGGGTTAGGTTGGGTCCTTTGCATTTAACTGGTGTTGGTTAAAAACTGGTGAAGCGCCTCAGGGAGCCAGAGCTCTGTGAGCGTCAGCGGCTGTTACCGTTGTAGCGGGTCAGACCCCAGCCAGAGGTCACGCACATCATGCCTCCGGGGAAGTTATCGGAGGACTCGGCCAGGCACACGGGGGAAACCCGCATGTTGAGCTGGGCGGGGCTGGACAGCTTGATCAGGGTGATGTCGTTATTGATGGTGTAGCTGTTGTACTGGGGGTCTGAACACCTGGGGGGGAAGTGGCATGTTTAGGAGCGGCAGGTCAAAGGTCAGAGGATGTGACGTGAACGGTCTCTCTTACCTGGCTAGGAGAAATCACCTGGACGCTCTCTGCGTTGGAGGAGCGGTCGTGCTCTCCGAGGACCACGCGGTGGCTGGTCCTGCAACACAAACAGTTTGATCTCCTCTTCTTTGCTAAAGCAGACCTCAGGTGTGCGACGCTTACCTGACATTGCAGTGAGCAGCCGTCACCACCCAGTTCTCGTTGATGAGAGAGCCTCCGCAGAAGTGGAAGCCAGTGTAATCCTGAAACAGAGGCAGGTCCCATTTTAATAGCTCTGCATGTTGTGAGAACTTTGCAGCCTGACGAAAGGCCGCGCAGGTCGGAGGTCGGCTCAGACACGCAGCTGCTGAACTACGAGGAGTCGACGGCTGCACGTCAAGGTCGCCGTTTGACGGCAAAGAGTGGCTGGGTTGGCGTTTTCCAGTCCTGGAAAAAATCAGAGGCTGGATGCGTTTCTCCTACAGCAGCGTGTTTGCGTGTGTGACTTCTCGTCCGGCCTAGTCAGACCTGGATCTGCTGACGTGGCCGTGAGGTCGGCGGTCACAACGTCACAGGCTGGTGCAGAGCATGCCAAGATGCATGGAAGAGCAGCAAAGCAGGATTATTCCACCAAACACTGAGGAGCATGCAGTCTAAGAAAGATCAACTTTTTGAGGTTGGAAAATGCAACATTTTTGTCGTCTCCACTCATTTATTATTGGCTTCACATGTACAAATCAACATCCTCCAAAGTTGAGAAATGATCACATCTCCTTAGAGTTGTTGAGTTTAACTGGTGATCTGCAGGAGGATGAGGTACCAGCAGTGGTTCAGTTAGAAAATATGTCTATATCACAGATGATTCCTGAAAGGAGGAGAGCATCCCTGAAGCCAACAGAATAAAGGATCTTTGTTTGTGGGAGTTTACCTGAAGAGACACCTGCCAAGGCCAGGAGTGAGGCACAGCCTCCTCGCCGTTCACAATACGAGCGTAACCGCTGACGACGGGAGTGATGGCAGGTGAGCCGCAACCTGATGACATCATCATTACATCATTAGCAACAAGGATTAGAAACAAACTCCTGACGTCTCAGGAAAATGACGTGTTTCCTCTCCCTTCAACAGAAGCTGGAGGTCTTTCTACGTTGGTAAGCGGTCTGCAGACGCGCTCGTCTCTGAGCCACTCTGCTGATGAAGGTTGTCTCACCGTAGGCGGCGCCGACGAAGGCGAGGCAGGAGAGGATCCACAGGAAGGCCATGGCTCGATCATGTCCACTCCCTTTGGGCCCGCTGCTTTTATACATCAGCGGAGCGACATGATTGGACGGGACAGCAGGGACATCTTATCAGAAGACAGTGGGAGTTTGGACAGGTGTGGGTATTTTTCCACCTGAAGAGGCAGGAACACGAAGGTCAGAGTGAGACTCAGACCATAAGCCTGGAGCTTGAATTAGTCAAATCAAACTGAAGCTGGATGTCAGTTCATCACTGAGTTCTGAATAAAAAGCCACCAAATAATTGGAGCTCAGAGCCTTCATTAAGTTCTATTGAAGCATCTCCTGTAGGAAGAATGATTCCTTGTAAATTATTTATAGGTTTAGGTTGGTAGCAGAGAAAAGTTTATATGAATAGATCCAACATAACAAGAAACATTAAAACAAAATTTAAGTTAAACACAGTTATCATAACTAAGCAAACAGAAATCATTTTGTTCAGACAAATAAATCAACCATGAAAGGTTTTGGTTCACTGGTGTCTTCAACTCCAGCAGCAAGTCAGTCACCCTGGAGAGGAGGTTAGGGTTTGTTTGGGTTGGGGTTGGGGGGAATAGTGAAATTTCAGAGCAAAACCTTTTAAGGCATAAATAAAATAAGTTTCTAAAAGGAACAATGAACCTGTCCCAGTAGGTTCAGAGGAGAGCCTTTAACTGCTCCATGTTGTCACTGTTGCAGAGGTGAATGATAAGGAAGGTTCCAAGATTACAATTCTAAACCTGAGAATTTTTTAGTTTTAGTTTTTAAACCCAGGGAGTTGGGTTGGGGTAACCGGGACCAGAGCTAAAAACAACTTAGTCCAAGTTCATAATCAGGAAACAGGAAGGCACATATCTCAGTTGCTCCTTCAGTTTGTAAGTAAGTGCGACTCAGAATTTAACAAGTGTACCTTTGTACAAATATTAAGTTTTCAACATTTTATTTTGAATTAGGGAATTTTTATGATTATTGTTTTAAGTTCAACAAAATTGTGTTAAAGTGTATCATCAGCTATTTCCAATAAAATAGTTGGATAAGTTTGGCGTTTTCTGAAAAGATGTGATGAATATCTATTAGTTTAGTAGAATAAATTCAATATAAGTTCTGAATAGATAATAATAACCATAATAATAAATAAATGAATAAAAATATCCTTTACAAAATATTTATACAATTGTCCAGGTTTCCTTAAGGCATTGGAGAAACAGCTTTGGTTTAAAATAGTCATGTGTAAAATAGACGAGATGTTGAATACTATTGTTTATGTTTGGTTGCATCTAAAGTGAAATTGTGAAGTAAATAAATGAAGACCCTAATGATGAATGGCAACTTTGGATCTAGTGTTCCCTCGCCTGGACGCAGGTCACCAGGACCCCACCCGGAGCCAGGCGCCTGGAGGTGGGGCACGTTGGCGAGCGCCTGGGGCCGGGCTTTAACCCATTGGGCAGGAGTGGGCATACCCCCCATCTCGGTGCCTGTAGATTGGGGTTTACCCCAGTGGATGAGAGGGAAGCCTCCTCCGCCTACGGGTGGGGGGACGGGTTTTAACTGTTGTTGTACATTCCCCCTTTTGATCTCTTTAAAAAAGAGATCACCTAAAGTATGACCATACTTACCTGGGAGCAAACACATAAGGATTTAACAGAAAGATTAACATTCCCCCTTTTTAATGTTGAAATAGAATTTTAAAGTAGCACAATAGTACATAAGTTAACCTTTAGGTTAAGATAAACTTAGATACAGATCCAAACTGGGACAGCTGGTGACTCTCAGAACTTACAGAAATTCCTAATCAGAAAGCAGTCTTAGACTCCTTGAATCTCTTTACATAGGGAGTCTGTCTGCCAGGCAATTAACAAATTCCTGAGCATGGTTCAAAAGTTCACTAGGATCTTAAAACTTTTTATAAATAATTTTATCTTTATTAGAATTAACTATATTTCTTTAAGCATGTTTTTAATTAGTTACTTCTTAGATCCAAACTTATAGTCATTATTTAGCATTACATTGTGTGCAAGCTTGGTTAAAAAAAAACCAACTAGTTTCTTGTTGAAGCATCTTGAGGCAGAGATAACGTTCCAGTTCCACGCTGTAAATCAAGTCGGAGCCTGGTACGGAGGTTGGGTCTCAGAGGTAATAAAATTAACATTAAGACATCCCACACAAAGGAAAAGAACACACCTCCTAATGCATATATTTAAATGAGGAGAATACGCAGTCTATAAAAAATGGTTTGTTTCACAGCAGAAGTTGGAATCTCTTTGTGCTGAGTGAGAGTTTCCGGAGGATGCATCTTCTGTTATTCTTTTGTCTTTTTTACTCAGTTCTTTGTCTCTGTTTTGTCATGTCTTGGACTTTTTGATAATCTAGGTGAGATGCTTGTTGTAACATTATATAGTGCATTGAATTTCTCTGGATAAAACTCTGAATATCTGAAGTCTGACGTCGTATGATTGCTCTTTTCTCTCTGCACACTTACACAGACACAGGAATTTGGGACTAAGAATTAATTAATGAGCTAAACCAAGTTATTCCTTTTTAATTCTTAACAGTGTCTATATCTGCACTTGGCACCAGGACACCCTAGGCCGCAGTTCAATGGTCAATTTTGTCATTGTTTCATCTAATCTGAGGCCGTATGTCTTGGACACTCGAGTGAAGAGAGGTGTGGAGCTGTCCATTGACCACTACCTGGTGATGATTGGCTCTGGGGTGGGGGAGGATGTCGGTCAGACCTGGCAGGCCCAAACGTTGTGAAGGTCTGCTGGGATCGTCTGGCGGAGTCCCCTGTGAGACGGAGCTTTAACTCCCATCTCCGGCAGAACTTCAAACTTGTCTCGGGGGATGTGGGGGACACTGAGTCTGAGTGGACCATGTTCATGCCTCCATTGTCAAGGCGGCTCACCAGAGCTGTGGCCTCAGGGTTGTCGGTACCTGTCGCTGCAGCAACCCTCAAACCTGCTGGTGGACGCCTTCGGTGAGGGATGCTATGAGGTGAAGGAGTCCTATTGGGCCTTTTTGGCCTCTGGGACTCCAGAAGCAGCTGATGGGTACCGGCGGGTGGGGGCCTACCGCCCACCAGGGCCTTGCATTGACTTTCTTCCCATACATCTTCGCCCTCCCGATTGGACTATCATGGGTTCATCCCTCATTTCGCCCACAGGGGTACCTTGAACTGTGTTTCTGCATGGCTGTTGCCCTCCTCCTGGCCCCCCCTAGTTTTGAGTTCTTTCCGGTATTATGGCGTCTGATATCCACCGTAGAAAGGGGGTACTGTCATGAAGTGTATTTGTGTACCTACAATGTAAGAGAATATGTCCCACAACCGATTAGATGCCTTAAATGTCAAAGATTTGGCCTCAGCATTCAGAAAACAGCATGGATACCTTACATTATCCATTGCTTCTTCAGTGGAATGTAAGAAGTTTAATATTAATTGGACATGAATTTAAAGTATTTTATTGATAAATAAGAAGTGCCAGATGTTATTTGTATACAAAAACTTGGTTAACCCTCTCCAGGCAGGTGTTGCAGATTTGCAACAACTTAGCCAGTCTTTGCAAGTAATTTGAGCCTGAGAGGGTTAAAATCCTAATTTGAACTTAGAATGTTAAATTCATTTGCTGTTAGATTTAATTGTATTGAAGGTAATGGTTGGATGTGCCATTTTTATTAGACAAGGCCTTTTAAAGAAGATGAGTTTGAAATTGTGCAGATTTGGATAAATGCAGATTCATTTATTGTAATAAATTATTATAATCCATGTGAAAGATTAGAAGTTGATAAATGAAAATAAGATCAGGGACAAAATAGAAATAAAGTAATTTGGTACGCAGATTTGAATGCCCATAGCAGTTTATGGAGAGGGCAGGGAACTGATACAGATGGAGATTAATAGAACAGCTGTTGGAAGATAATCAATTATTGTGTATGAATGATGGGAGGGGAACAAGAACAGATGTACATACAGGAAATTGTTCAGTAATAGATTTAACTCTGGTGTCCAGAGATTTAGATGGATTATATGAGTGAGAAATAGAGCAAGAAATAATTTCTTGTAAGATTCATACTTATAAAGAGAAGGAGGGGGTGGAAAGGCTGTTTTGGAGACAAAATGAATATTTTTTCAATATATGTGTGACAAACAGACGGATGAAGTCAATTTAAATCTAGATATAGAGGGTATAGAGGGAAAGATTAGGGAAGTAATATTGAAAGCAGCAAAAATGATTCCTGTAAATAAAGGTAGGAACAAAAAGAAAGAGGAATCAAGGTCGACACAGGAGTGCAGTGAAGCAATAAGGAAAAGACCTTTTAGAATATTGAAAAGGACACACCATTTTAAAAATTTAACTGAAGATGAAAAAGATCAAGCAGAATTAAGGAAAGTTATTAAGGAGGCAAAGAAAACAAAATGGACAGATTTTTGAGATTCAGTAGGCAGAACAACTATAGCCAACATATGGAATGATTGTCATGAAGTGGTGAGGTAAACGCAGCAGACCCAGGCAAAGTGAAATGAAGTTTTAATGGTCCAAAAAATGACACGGTCCAAAACAGCCCAACAACCAGGCAGCACAACTGAGCAGAAGCTCAACACCGGCAGCGACTGGTGAAACGACCGGACAGACCGCCGTGCAACAACACTCAATCCAGCTGAAAAGTCAGCAAATTTCTGTCCAGCAACTTCTGCAATAAAGCCACAAAGCCCTTGTTAGCTCCTGTCAGACTCGGTGCCCCGTCTGTAGCCACTGACACCAGGTGTTTATTCCTTTTGCTCTTAAACAATTCAAGACAGCCTCACAGACATGTTTGGCCTGTTGGTGGTATCAACTCCATCATTTCTTCTTGTGGCCCAGTAGAGTTTACATAGCGGCAGAACAGCGCTATTTGTTCAATATCAGCTTTGTCTTTGGATTCATCACAAGCAATTGAGCAGGCCACAGCTGACTTGATGTCTTTAATTTGCTGTCTGGTGATGTCTTCTGCCATTTTATAGTTCTGTCTTTGACAGTCTTTGCAGAGAGGGGCATATCCCTGATTTTCTGCACAATTTCACTCGTTTTTAAAGTTCGTGAATAGATGTTCTGAAATCTTAATGAAAGATTCTTTTATATATTTCCCATCTGTGAACGGTTTCCCGTGCCTCACTATTTCCTGAGCGGCAACAAAACTAGCATATGCCCTTGAATTTGCTGACTTCATCCACTTCTTGAAGTGATTTTTGCTCAGATCAGCCTTCCGTGTCAGTGCTGAAACAGCTTTTTTTCTCTCCATCCATCATCCATCCATCCATCCATCCATCCATCCATCCATC